>NC_135421.1:4334441-4539441 GCF_051991245.1 Festucalex cinctus | reverse complement strand
ACATTTTGAGTGGTGGAAAGTAAAAGAATATTCATAAATGACTTAGTTATCACACTTAGAATGAGTTTACATTTTTTGTACAAAATACCGTATGTGGGGTATTTTTTTTTCATGCCTCAAGGGCTAGGTGGCGCTGCATATATAACTGAATGTTGTCATAGAGATAACTTCAGGCCTTGACGATAAACATACATGTCAAGTTTGGGATTTTTTGGAGCATGTCCCGGGGAGTTATCAAGCATATCCTTTTACATTGCGAAACACAAATTTTGATGCCCCGCCCTCATCATATAGTATTTCGAAAAGTCAAAATTTTTCCCCCTGTCGTTGGCTCAGGTCTTGACATGGTCCAGGCCAAGTCTTAACTCAGTCGGATGAAACGTGTAGGAGAAGTGGGCAAAAGTCTGCCCCCTGTGAATGTGCAAAAATCGTCAAAAATGGGACATTCAAAAATTCGTAGCTCACTTCCTGTTCATTTTAGCATATGGGTACAAGAGACTTTTTTGTAGGTCTTGGGCTCCCTCATACACCTAAAAATATTCGTCGTTCTTGCTTAAACGTACAACCGGGGCTGCTTCGTTAAAAATTTCGAGGGGGCGCTATTGAGTCATTTTTGTAAAAATAGCACAATCAACAATAAAATATTGTTCATTTTACCAGGCCAGATGTGTGTGCCAAGTTTCATGAGTTTCTGCGCATGTTTAGACCCTCAAAACTGGCGTTGTTTTCTTGGCGAACAGTGCTTAGCCACGCCCACAGCGATTCGCGAAAACTCACAAACTTCGTGTTGTGACATCATGAAGGCCGAAACCCTCATCTGAGCAAATATGAGGTTGGTCCAGTTAACGTGTTTGGAGAAAAAATGTACAAGAAAATTCGTAAGAAAAAAAATTGCCACTAGGTGGCGCTATCAGTAAGATGAAATATAAGTTCGTAGATGTCTTTAGGGCTGGACTCTCATCAAACGTGTGAAATTTTGAGAAGATAGGATCATCTCGGTCAAGTTCATGCAGCTTTTATTGTCACGAAAAATCTTCAGACTTTGCGGCACCGTAGCGGCCACGCCCTTTGGCGAAAAGTTACAATATTCGGTGTTGGGCATGATCAACATCTTAAGGCTTTTCTGACCAACTTTCAACTGGATCCCTTCAACGAGCTCAGCGCAGTAGCTAAAAACGTAAAGTATGACATTTATTGTCACCACTAGGTGGCGCTATATGTATAACTGAATTTTATCATATAGATGTTTTCAGGCCGTGACTATTACGTTGCCTGAGAAGTTTGAGATTTTTTGGAGCTTGAACATGGGAGTTATTAAGCATTTGCTCTTTCTGGACAAATGAAATTTTAAAAACAATATTTGATGCCCCGCCCCCATCATATAGTATTTCGAAAAGGCAAGACTTTTTGCCCAGTTGTTCTCTCAGGTCTTGAGATGATAAATGCCAAGTTTGATGTGAATTGGATGAAAAATGTTTGCAGAGGGGGAAAAAGCATGACCACAGTGAATGTGCCAAAATAGGCCAAAATTGGACATAAAAAAAATTCATAGCTCATTTCCTGTACATTTTAGCTACATGGTCCCAATAGACTTTTTTGTGCGTCTCGGGGTGCTACACGTGCCTGCCAATTTTCGTTGCTCTAGCTCAAACGTGCCAGGCTTGGTTTTTATTTTTCTACGCTAGGGGGCGCTATAGAGTCGCGTTGTTATGACGACTTCATAATATCAAATTTTTCGCCGGGCCTGAGGAGTGTGCAAAGTTTGGTGAGTTTTCGTGAATGTTTAGGTACTCAAAAATGCGATCGTTTACGGAGAAGAATAATAATAATAATAATAATAATAATAATAATAATTCGAACGAAAAACAATAGGGACCTCGCAGCGGTCGCTGCTCGGGCCCTAACTAGAGCTGCGAGCAGCTATAAAGGGCCCTCGCAGCCCGGGCCACGTTGGGGTACTTGCACGTTGGGGAACTTGCACATTGGGGTACTGGCACATTGGAAGCAGAATTTCTTTGAAAATGGCATGATAAACATGTAGATTTTTTTTTTTTTTTGCCAGGTGTGATGAGTGTGTCAAGCTCAATGGGTTTTGGTGATTGTTAAGATCTGCAAAAATCAAAGTCTTTTTTTTTTATTTTTAGGCAATGAGTTGCCCTGATTGGTATTTTTCGTAAAAGTATATATACACACATCATCGCTCGTACTCATTGCACAATGTTGCTTTTATTGTCCATAGAGGCGATCAAAAAAAAAAAAAAAAAACTAAATAAAAAATATGTATGTTTGGATCGGTCTGATACCAGTGAACATATTGAGTGGTGGAAAGTAAAAGAATATTCATAAATGACTTAGTTATCACACTTACAATGAGTTTACAATTTTTGCAAAAATACCGTAAGTGAGGCATTTTTTTTTTTTATGCCTCAAGGACTAGGTGGCGCTGTATTTATAACTGAATTTTGTCATAGAGATGCCTTCAGGCCTTGACTATAAATATACATTTCAAGTATGGGATTTTTTGGAGCATGTACCTGGGAGTTATTCAGCATAGCCTTCATTCACGATATTGCTTTTAATGTCCATAGAGGCTATCAAAAATACATAAAACTAAATAACAAAAATATGTGTGTTTGGTTAGGTCTGATGCCAGTGAATATTTTGAGTGGTGGAAAGTAAAAGAATATTCCTAAATGACTTAGTTATCACACATAGAATGAGTTTACATTTTTTGTACAAAATACCGTAAGTGGGGTATTTTTTTTTCATGCCTCAAGGGCTAGGTGGCGCTGCATATATAACTGAATGTTGTCATACAGATACCTTCAGGCCTTGATTATAAGCATACATGTCAAGTGTGGGATTTTTTGGAGCATGTATCGGGGAGTTATTAAGCATATCCTTTTTCAGTGCGAAACACAAATTTTGATGCCCCTCCCTCATCATATAGTATTTCCGAAAGTCAAGATTTTTCCGTCTGTTGTTGGCTCAGGTCTTGGCATGGTCCAGGTCAAGTCATAAGTCAGTCGGATAAAACGTGTAGGAGAAGTGGGCAAAAGTATGCCCCCTGAAAATGTGCAAAAATCGTCAAAAATGGGACATTCAAAAATTCGTAGCTCACTTCCTGTTCATTTTAGCGTATGGGTCCAAGAGACTTTTTTTGTAGGTCTTTGGCTCCCTCATACACCTAAAAATTTTTCGTAGATCTTGCTTAAACGTACAATCGGGGCTGCTTCGTTAAAAATTTTTAGGGGGCGCTATTGAGTCATTTTTGTAAAAATAGGACAATACATGATAAAATATTGCTCATTTTGCCAGGCCAGATGTGTGTGCCAAGTTTCATGAGTTTCTGCGCATGTTTAGACCATCAAAACTGGCGTTGTTTTCTTGGCGAACAGTGCTTAGCCACGCCCACAGTGATTCGCGAAAACTCACAAACTTCGTGTTGTGACATCATGAAGGCCGAAACCCTCATCTGAGCAAATATGAGGTTGGTCCAGTTAACGTGTTTGGAGAAAAATGTACAAGAAAATTCGTAAGAAAAAAAATTGCCACTAGGTGGCGCTATCAGTAAGATGAAATATAAGTACGTAGATGTCTTTAGGGCTGGACTCTCATCAAATGTGTGAAATTTTGAGAAGATAGGATCATCTCGGTCAAGTTCATGCAGCTTTTATTGTCACGAAAAATCTTCAGACTTTGCGGCACCGTAGCGGCCACGCCCTTTGGCGAAAAGTTACAATATTCGGTGTGGGGCATGATCAACATCTTAAGGATTTTCTGACCAACTTTCAACTGGATCCCTTCAACGAGCTCAGCGCAGTAGCTAAAAACGTAAAGTATGACATTTATTGTAACCACTAGGTGGCGCTATATGTATAACTGAATTTTATCATATAGATGTTTTCAGGCCGTGACTATTACGTTGCCTGAGAAGTTTGAGATTTTTTGGAGCTTGAACATGGGAGTTATTAAGCATTTGCTCTTTCTGGACAAATGAAATTTTAAAGACAATATTTGATGCCCCGCCCCCGTCATATAGTATTTCGAAAAGGCAAGACTTTTTGCCCAACTGTTCTCTTAGGTCTTGAGATGATAAATGACAAGTTTGAAGTCAATGGGATGAAAAATTTTTGCATAGGGGGAAAAAGCATGACCACAGTGAATGTGCCAAAATAGGCCAAAGTTGGACATTAAAAAATTCATAGCTCACTTCCTGTACATTTTAGCTACATGGTCCCAATAGACTTTTTTGTGCGTCTCGGGGTGCTACACGTGCCTGCCAATTTTCGTTGCTCTAGCTCAAACGTGCCGGGCTTGGTTTTTATTTTTCTATGCTAGGGGGCGCTATAGAGTCGCGTTGTTATAACGACTTCATAATATCAAATTTTTCGCCGGACCTGAGGAGTGTGCAAAGTTCGGTGAGTTTTCGTGAATATTTAGGTACCCAAAATCGCGATTGTTTGCGGAGAATAAAGAAGAAGAAGAAGAAGAATAACTAGAGCTGCGAGCAGCTATAAAGGGCCCTCGCAGCCCGGGCCACGTTGGGGTCCTTGCACGTTGGGGTACTTGCACGTTAGGGTACTGGCACGTTGGGGTACTGGCATATTGGAAGCAAAATTTCTTTGAAAATGGCATAATAAACGTTTACATGTAGAATATTTTTTTTGCCAGTGTGTGTCAAGCTCAACGGGTTTTGGTGATTGTTAAGACCTGCAAAAATCAGCGTCCTTATTTATTTTTAGGCAACGAGTTGCCCTGATTGGTATTTTTTGTAAAAGTGTATATATACATCATCGCTCGTTGTACTCATTGCACAATGTTACTTTTATTGTCCAAAGGGGCAATCAAAAATGAATAAAACAAAATGGAAACGTACATACGTTTGGATCGGTGTGAAGCCAGTTAACAATTTGAGTGGTGGAAACTAAAAGAATATTCATAAATGACTTAGTTATCACACTTAGAATGAGTTTACATTTTTTGTACAAAATACCGTATGTGTTTTTTTTTTTTATATATTATGCCTCAATGGCTAGGTGGCGCTGTATTTATAACTGAATGTTGTCATAGAGATACCTTCAGGCCTTGATTATAAGCATACATGTCAAGTGTGGGATTTTTTTTGGAGCATGTACCGTGGAGTTATTCAGCATATCCTTCATTCACGATATTGCTTTTAATGTCCACAGAGGCTATCAAAAATAAATAAAAATATATATATGTTTGGATAAGTCTGATGCCAGTGAACATTTTGAGTGGTGGAAACTAAAAGAATATTCATAAATGACTTAGTTATCACACTTATAATGAGTTTACATTTTTTGTACAAAATACCGTATGTGGGGTATTTTTTTTTTATGCCTCAAGGGCTAGGTGGCGCTGCATATATAACTGAATGTTGTCATAGAGATAGCTTCAGGCCTTGACGATAAACATACATGTCAAGTTTGGGATTTTTTGGAGCATGTACCGGGGAGTTATTAAGCATATCCTTTTTCAGTGCGAAACACAAATTTTGATGCCCCGCCTTCATCATATAGTATTTCGAAAAGTCAAGATTTTTCCCCCTGTCGTTGGCTCAGGTCTTGACATGGTCCAGGTCAAGTCTTAACTCAGTCAGATGAAACGTGTAGGAGAAGTGGGCAAAAGTCTGCCCCCTGTGAATGTGCAAAAATTGTCAAAAATGGGACATTCAAAAATTCGTAGCTCACTTCCTGTTCATTTTAGCATATGGGTCCAAGAGACTTTTTTGTAGGTCTTGGGCTCCCTCATACACCTAAAAATATTCGTCGTTCTTGCTTAAACGTACAACCGGGGCTGCTTCGTTAAAAACTTCTAGGGGGCGCTATTGAGTCATTTTTGTAAAAATAGCACAATCAACAATAAAATATTGCTCATTTTACCAGGCCAGATGTGTGTGCCAAGTTTCATGAGTTTCTGTGCATGTTTAGACCCTCAAAACTGGCGTTGTTTTCTTGGCGAACAGCGCTTAGCCACACCCACAGCAATTCGCGAAAACTCACAAACTTCGTGTTGTGACATCATGAAGGCCGAAACCCTCATCTGAGCAAATATGAGGTAGGTCCAGTTAACGTGTTTGGAGAAAAACGTAGAAGAAAATTCGTAAGAAAAAATATTGCCACTAGGTGGCGCTATCAGTTAGATGAAATATAAGTCAGTAGATGTCTTTAGGGCTGGACTCTCATCAAATGTGTGAAATTTTGAGAAGATAGGATCATCTCGGTCAAGTTAATGCAGCTTTTATTTTCACGAAAAATCTTCAGACTTTGCGTCACCGTAGCGGCCACGCCCTTTGGCGAAAAGTTACAATATTCGGTGTGGGGCATGATCAACATCTTAAGGCTTTTCTGACCAATTTTCAAATGGATCCCTTCAACAACCTCAGCACAGTAGCTAAAAACGTAAAGTATGACATTTATTGTAACCACTAGGTGGCGCTATATGTATAACTGAATTTTATCATATAGATGTTTTCAGGCCGTGACTATTACGTTGCCTGAGAAGTTTGAGATTTTTTGGAGCTTGAACATGGGAGTTATTAAGCATTTGCTCTTTCTGGACAAATGAAATTTTAAAGGCAATATTTGATGCCCCGCCCCCGTCATATAGTATTTCAAAAAGGCAAGATGTTTTGCCCAGTTGTTCTCTCAGGTCTTGAGATGATAAATGCCAAGTTTGAAGTCAATTGGATGAAAAATGTTTGCAAAGGGGGAAAAAGCATGACCACAGTGAATGTGCCAAAATAGGCCAAAATTGGACATTTAAAAATTCATAGCTCACTTCCTGTACATTTTAGCTACATGGTCCCAATAGACTTTTTTGTGCGTCTCGGGGTGCTACACGTGCCTGCCAATTTTTGTTGCTCTAGCTCAAACGTGCCGGGCTTGGTTTTTATTTTTCTACGCTAGGGGGCGCTATCGAGTCGCATTGTTATGACGACTTAATAATATCAAATTTTTTGCCGGGCCTGAGGAGTGTGCAAAGTTCGGTGAGTTTTCCTGAATGTTTAGGTACCCAAAATCGCGATCGTTTGCGGAGAATAAAGAAGAAGAAGAAGAATAACTAGAGCTGCGAGCAGCTATAAAGGGCCCTCGCAGCCCGGGCCACGTTGGGGTCCTTGCACGTTGGGGTACTGGCATATTGGAAGCAAAATTTCTTTGAAAATGGCATAATAAACGTTTACATGTAGAATTTTTTTTTTTGCCAGTGTGTGTCAAGCTCAACGGGTTTTGGTGGTTGTTAAGACCTGCAAAAATCAGCGTCCTTATTTATTTTTAGGCAATGAGTTGCCCTGATTGGTATTTTTTGTAAAAGTGTATATACACATCATCGCTCGTTGTACTCATTGCACAATGTTACTTTTATTGTCCAAAGGGGCAATCAAAAATGAATAAAACAAAATGGAAACGTACATACGTTTGGATCGGTGTGAAGCCAGTGAACAATTTGAGTGGTGGAAACTAAAAGAATATTCATAAATGACTTAGTTATCACACTTAGAATGAGTTTACATTTTTTGTACAAAACACCGTATGTGTTTTTTTTTTTATATATATTATGCCTCAAGGGCTAGGTGGCGCTGTATTTATAACTGAATGTTGTCATAGAGATACCTTCAGGCCTTGATTATAAGCATACATGTCAAGTGTGGGATTTTTTTTGGAGCATGTACCGTGGAGTTATTATGCATATCCTTCATTCACGATATTGCTTTTAATGTCCACAGAGGCTATCAAAAATAAATAAAAATATATATATGTTTGGATAAGTCTGATGCCAGTGAACATTTTGAGTGGTGGAAACTAAAAGAATATTCATAAATGACTTAGTTATCACACTTAGAATGAGTTTACATTTTTTGTACAAAATACCCTATGTGGGGTATTTTTTTTTTATGCCTCAAGGGCGAGGTGACACTGCATATATAACTGAATGTTGTCATAGAGATAGCTTCAGGCCTTGACGATAAACATACATGTCAAGTTTGGGATTTTTTGGAGCATGTACCGGGGAGTTATTAAGCATATCCTTTTTCAGTGCGAAACACAAATTTTGATGCCCCGCCTTCATCATATAGTATTTCGAAAAGTCAAGATTTTTCCCCCTGTCGTTGGCTCAGGTCTTGACATGGTCCAGGCCAAGTCTGAACTCAGTCGGATGAAAGGTGTAGGAGAAGTGGGCAAAAGTCTGCCCCCTGTGAATGTGCAAAAATCGTCAAAAATGGGACATTCAAAAATTCGTAGCTCACTTCCTGTTCATTTTAGCATATGGGTACAAGAGACTTTTTTGTAGGTCTTGGGCTCCCTCATACACCTAAAAATATTCGGCATTCTTGCTTAAACGTACAACCGGGGCTGCTTCGTTAAAAATTTCGAGGGGGCGCTATTGAGTCATTTTTGTAAAAATAGCACAATCAACAATCAAATATTGCTCATTTTACCAGGCCAGATGTGTGTGCCAAGTTTCAGGAGTTTCTGTGCATGTTTAGACCCTCAAAACTGGCATTGTTTTCTTGGCGAACAGCTCTTAGCCACGCCTACAGCAATTCGCGAAAACTCACAAACTTCGTGTTGTGACATCATGAAGGCCGAAACCCTCCTCTGAGCAAATATGAGGTAGGTCCAGTTAACGTGTTTGGAGAAAAACGTAGAAGAAAATTCGTAAGAAAAAAAATTGCCACTAGGTGGCGCTATCAGTTAGATGAAATGTAAGTTAGTAGATGTCTTTAGAGCTGGACTCTCATCAAATGTGTGAAATTTTGAGAAGATAGGATCATCTCGGTCAAGTTAATGCAGCTTTTATTGTCACGAAAAATCTTCAGACTTTGCGTCACCGTAGCGGCCACGCCCTTTGGCGAAAAGTTACAATATTCGGTGTGGGGCATCATCAACATCTTAAGGCTTTTCTGACCAATTTTCAACTGGATCCCTTAAACGAGCTCAGCACAGTAGCTAAAAACGTAAAGTATGACATTTATTGTAACCACTAGGTGGCGCTATATGTATAACTGAATTTTGTCATATAGATGTTTTCAGGCTGTGACTATTACGTTGCCTGAGAAGTTTGAGATTTTTTGGAGCTTGTACATGGGAGTTATTCAGCATTTGCTCTTTCTGGAAAAATGAAATTTTAAAGGCAATATTTGATGCCCCGCCCCCGTCATATAGTATTTCGAAAAGGCAAGACTTTTTGCCCAACTGTTCTCTTAGGTCTTGAGATGATAAATGACAAGTTTGAAGTCAATGGGATGAAAAATTTTTGCATAGGGGGAAAAAGCATGACCACAGTGAATGTGCCAAAATAGGCCAAAGTTGGACATTAAAAAATTCATAGCTCACTTCCTGTACATTTTAGCTACATGGTCCCAATAGACTTTTTTGTGCGTCTCGGGGTGCTACACGTGCCTGCCAATTTTCGTTGCTCTAGCTCAAACGTGCCGGGCTTGGTTTTTATTTTTCTATGCTAGGGGGCGCTATAGAGCCGCGTTGTTATAACGACTCATAATATCAAATTTTTCGCCGGACCTGAGGAGTGTGCAAAGTTCGGTGAGTTTTCGTGAATATTTAGGTACCCAAAATCGCGATTGTTTGCGGAGAATAAAGAATAATAATAACTAGAGCTGCGAGCAGCTATAAAGGGCCCTCGCAGCCCGGGCCACGTTGGGGTACTTGCACGTTGGGGTACTGGCACGTTGGGGTACTGGCATATTGGAAGCAAAATTTCTTTGAAAATGGCATAATAAACGTTTACATGTAGAATATTTTTTTGCCAGTGTGTGTGTCAAGCTCAACGGGTTTTGGTGATTGTTAAGACCTGCAAAAATCAGCGTCCTTTTTTATTTTTAGGCAATGAGTTGCCCTGATTGGTATTTTTTGTAAAAGTGTATATACACATCATCGCTCGTTGTACTCATTGCACAATGTTACTTTTATTGTCCAAAGGGGCAATCAAAAATGAATAAAACAAAATGGAAACGTACATACGTTTGGATCGGTGTGAAGCCAGTGAACAATTTGAGTGGTGGAAACTAAAAGAATATTCATAAATGACTTAGTTATCACACTTAGAATGAGTGTACATTTTTTGTACAAAATACTGTATGTGGGGTATTTATTTTTTTTTATATATAAGCCTCAAGGGCTAGGTGGCGCTGTATTTATAACTGAATGTTGTCATAGAGATACCTTCAGGCCTTGATTATAAGCATACATGTCAAGTGTGGGATTTTTTTTGGAGCATGTACCGTGGAGTTATTAAGCATATCCTTCATTCACGATATTGCTTTTAATGTCCATAGAGGCTATCAAAAATAAATAAAAATATATATATGTTTGGATAAGTCTGATGCCAGTGAACATTTTGAGTGGTGGAAACTAAAAGAATATTCATAAATGACTTCGTTATCACACTTAGAATGAGTTTACATTTTTTGTACAAAATACCGTATGTGGGGTATTTTTTTTTCATGCATCAAGGGCTAGGTGGCGCTGCATATATAACTGAATGTTGTCATAGAGATAACTTCAGGCCTTGACGATAAACATACATGTCAAGTTTGGGATTTTTTGGAGCATGTACCGGGGAGTTATCAAGCATATCCTTTTTCATTGCGAGACACAAATTTTGATGCCCCGCCCTCATCATATAGTATTTCGAAAAGTCAAAATTTTTCCCCCTGTCGTTGGCTCAGGATTTGACATGGTCCAGGCCAAGTCTTAACTCAGTCGGATGAAACGTGTAGGAGAAGTGGGCAAAAGTCTGCCCCCTGTGAATGTGCAAAAATCGTCAAAAATGGGACATTCAAAAATTCGTAGCTCACTTCCTGATCATTTTAGCATATGGGTACAAGAGACTTTTTTGTAGGTCTTGGGCTCCCTCATACACCTAAAAATATTCGTCGTTCTTGCTTAAACGTACAACCGGGGCTGCTTCGTTAAAAACTTCTAGGGGGCGCTATTGAGTCATTTTTGTAAAAATAGCACAATCAACAATAAAATATTGCTCATTTTACCAGGCCAGATGTGTGTGCCAAGTTTCATGAGTTTCTGTGCATGTTTAGACCCTCAAAACTGGCGTTATTTTCTTGGCGAACAGCGCTTAGCCACACCCACAGCAATTTGCGAAAACTCACAAACTTCGTGTTGTGACATCATGAAGGCCGAAACCCTCATCTGAGCAAATATGAGGTAGGTCCAGTTAACGTGTTTGGAGAAAAACGTAGAAGAAAATTCGTAAGAAAAAAAATTGCCACTAGGTGGCGCTATCAGTTAGATGAAATATAAGTCAGTAGATGTCTTTAGGGCTGGACTCTCATCAAATGTGTGAAATTTTGAGAAGATAGGATCATCTCGGTCAAGTTAATGCAGCTTTTATTTTCACGAAAAATCTTCAGACTTTGCGTCACCGTAGCGGCCACGCCCTTTGGCGAAAAGTTACAATATTCGGTGTGGGGCATGATCAACATCTTAAGGCTTTTCTGACCAATTTTCAAATGGATCCCTTCAACAAGCTCAGCACAGTAGCTAAAAACGTAAAGTATGACATTTATTGTAACCACTAGGTGGCGCTATATGTATAACTGAATTTTATCATATAGATGTTTTCAGGCCGTGACTATTACGTTGCCTGAGAAGTTTGAGATTTTTTGGAGCTTGAACATGGGAGTTATTAAGCATTTGCTCTTTCTGGACAAATGAAATTTTAAAGGCAATATTTGATGCCCCGCCCCCGTCATATAGTATTTCAAAAAGGCAAGATGTTTTGCCCAGTTGTTCTCTCAGGTCTTGAGATGATAAATGCCAAGTTTGAAGTCAATTGGATGAAAAATGTTTGCAAAGGGGGAAAAAGCATGACCACAGTGAATGTGCCAAAATAGGCCAAAATTGGACATAAAAAAATTCATAGCTCACTTCCTGTACATTTTAGCTACATGGTCCCAATAGACTTTTTTGTGCGTCTCGGGGTGCTACACGTGCCTGCCAATTTTTGTTGCTCTAGCTCAAACGTGCCGGGCTTGGTTTTTATTTTTCTACGCTAGGGGGCGCTATCGAGTCGCATTGTTAGACGACTTAATAATATCAAATTTTTCGCCGGGCCTGAGGAGTGTGCAAAGTTCGGTGAGTTTTCGTGAATGTTTAGGTACCCAAAATCGCGATTGTTTGCGGAGAATAAAGAAGAAGAAGAAGAAGAAGAAGAAGAAGAAGAAGAATAATAACTAGAGCTGCGAGCAGCTATAAAGGGCCCTCGCAGCCCGGGCCACATTGGGGTCCTTGCACGTTGGGGTACTTGCACTTTGGGGTACTGGCACGTTGGGGTACTGGCATATTGGAAGCAAAATTTCTTTGAAAATGGCATAATAAACGTTTACATGTAGTATATTTTTTTGCCAGTGTGTGTGACAAGCTCAACGGGTTTTGGTTGATTGTTAAGACCTGCAAAAATCAGCGTCCTTTTTTATTTTTAGGCAATGAGTTGCCCTGATTGGTATTTTTTTGTAAAAGTGTATATACACATCATCGCTCGTTGTACTCATTGCACAATGTTACTTTTATTGTCCAAAGGGGCAATTAAAAATGAATAAAACAAAATGGAAACGTACATACGTTTGGATCGGTGTGAAGCCAGTGAACAATTTGAGTGGTGGAAACTAAAAGAATATTCATAAATGACTTAGTTATCACACTTAGAATGATTGTACATTTTTTGTACAAAATACCGTATGTGGGGTATTTTTTATTTTTTTTTATATAAGCCTCAAGGGCTAGGTGCCGCTGTATTTATAACTGAATTTTGTCATAGAGATACCTTCAGGCCTTGACTCTAAATATACATTTCAAATATGGGATTTTTTGGAGCATGTACCTGGGAGTTATTAAGCATATCCTTCATTCACCATATTGCTTTTAATGTCCATAGAGGCTATCAAAAATACATAAAACTAAATAACAAAAATATGTATGTTTGGTTAGGTCTGATGCCAGTGAATATTTTGAGTGGTGGAAGGTAAAAGAATATTCCTAAATGACTTCGTTATCACACTTAGAATGAGTTTACATTTTTTGTACAAAATACCGTAAGTGGGGTATTTTTTTTTCATGCCTCAAGGGCTAGGTGGCGCTGCATATATAACTGAATGTTGTCATAGAGATACCTTCAGGCCTTGACGATAAACATACATGTCAAGTTTGGGATTTTTTTGGAGCATGTATCGGGGAGTTATTAAGCATATCCTTTTTCAGTGCGAAACACAAATTTTGATGCCCCGCCCTCATCATATAGTATTTCCAAAAGTCAAGATTTTTCCGTCTGTTGTTGGCTCAGGTCTTGGCATGGTCCAGGTCAAGTCATAAGTCAGTCGGATAAAACGTGTAGGAGAAGTGGGCAAAAGTATGCCCTCTGAAAATGTGCAAAAATCGTAAAAAATGGGACATTCAAAAATTCGTAGCTCACTTCCTGTTCATTTTAGCATATGGGTCCAAGAGTCTTTTTTGTAGGTCTTTGGCTCCCTCATACACGTAAAAATTTTCGTAGATCTTGCTTAAACGTACAATCGGGGCTGCTAAGTTAAAAATTTCTAGGGGGCGCTATTGAGTCATTTTTGTAAAAATAGCACAATCAACAATAAAATATTGTTCATTTTACCAGGCCAGATGTGTGTGCCAAGTTTCATGAGTTTCTGCGCATGTTTAGACCCTCAAAACTGGCGTTGTTTTCTTGGCGAACAGTGCTTAGCCACGCCCACAGCGACTCGCGAAAACTCACAAACTTCGTGTTGTGACAGCATGAAGGCCGACACCCTCATCTGAGCAAATATGAGGTAGGTCCAGTTAACATGGTTGGAGAAAAACATTGAAGAAAAATCGTAAGAAAAAAAATTGCCAGTAGGTGGCGCTATCAGTAAGATGAAATATAAGTTTGTAGATGTCTTTAGGGCTGGACTCTCATCAATTGTGTAAAATTTTGAGAAGATAGCATCATCTCGGTCAAGTTAATGCAGCTTTTGTTGTCACGAGAAATCTTCAGACTTTGCGGCACCGTAGCGGCCACGCCCTTTGGCGAAAAGTTACAATATTCGGTGTGGGGCATGATCAACATCTTAAGGCTTTTCTGACCAATTTTCAACTGGATCCCTTCAACGAGCTCAGCACAGTAGCTAAAAACGTAAAGTATGACAATTATTGTTACCACTAGGTGGCGCTACATGGATAACTGAATTTTATCATATAGATGTTTTCAGGCCGTGACTATTAAGTTGCCTGATAAGTTTGAGATTTTTTGGAGCTTGAACATGGGAGTTATTAAGCATTTGCTCTTTCTGGACAAATGAAATTTTAAAGGCAATATTTGATGCCCCGCCCCCGTCATATAGTATTTCGAAAAGGCAAGATTTTTTCCCCAGTTGTTTTCTCAGGTCTTGAGATGATAAATGCCAAGTTTGAAGTCAATTGGATGAAAAATGTTTGCAAAGGGGGAAAAAGCATGACCACAGTGAATGTGCCAAAATAGGCCAAAATTGGACATTAAAAAATTCATAGCTCACTTCCTGTACATTTTAGCTACATGGTCCCAATAGACTTTTTTGTGCGTCTCGGGGTGCTACACGTGCCTGCCAATTTTCGTTGCTCTAGCTCAAACGTGCCGGGCTTGGTTTTTATTTTTCTATGCTAGGGGGCGCTATAGAGTCGCGTTGTTATGACGACTTCATAATATCAAATTTTTCGCCGGGCCTGAGGAGTGTGCAAAGTTTGGTGAGTTTTCGTAAATGTTTAGGTACCCAAAATCGTGATCGTTTACGGAGAAGAAGAAGAAGAAGAAGAAGAAGAATAATAATAATAATAATAATAATCCGATCGAAAAACAATAGGGACCTCGCAGCGGTAGCTGCTCGGGCCCTAACTAGAGCTGCGAGCAGCTATAAAGGGCCCTCGCAACCCGGGCCACGTTGGGGTATATGCAAGTCGGGGGACTTGCACGTTGGGGTACTGTTAAATAGACAAGGACCATGGAAAATAGAAATGCATTTGCCGTGCCTTGTGTGTAAAAAGGTGCAGTAAAAGGCCAAAAATGATGCACAATTCCCAAAATAAATTCAAAAGTGTGGACTTTCTGATGTGTGTGCAAAGTTTCATGAAAAGTCGCTCGTTTGATATTCAAAACCAGCATCTGTTTATTTGAAAACATTGCATGGCACAGAGATGGTGTGTGATCAAATAAAAAGCTTTTTGATGACTCTTAATGTGGTGTCGCTGTGCAACACATATGTATTCATGACATAGTGAAGTATTGTGACAGTTTTGTAGGGTCCAGCAAACAGTAAATGTGTGACAGTTATTCAAGAAAAAATGTAGCTTTGAAGCAGGCTAACCAATGACATCATCTAAAGGGGAAAAAAGCACATGAGCAAGCATAGGTATAAGTAGAGGAGAAAAAGAGATGAAAGAAGTGCGAGAGATGGAACAGGAGAGGAATGCAGCTGTTTATGTATAGCTGTTGTAACAGGACAGATTAAATAACACTTTAACCTGGGGTTAACAGCGCCCTAGGACAGATAAACTCTTTAGTGTAAAAGTTTTCTGGGACAGATGAATCCCTTGGGGTCAAAGAGTTTGGGTTAGCACATAGTCTGTCTTAGGATAATGTAACCTCCATGGATGAATTAGTCCTAGGACGCTTTGACCTGCGGGCTAAAACTTCAGGGGGGTTAACCTGTCCTGTTATATTGTGATCATCGTCTTCGTGCATGTCCTCAGTGGCTTCTTCTGTCTGTGTGGCAGCATTTGATACATCTGTAGAACAAAAAAGAATGAAGAATCATGTTAGATCTGTGAAGTTTGGTTGTCTTAGGTGTAGTTTACAGAACAGTCGTGTGCATATTTTTAGCATGGTAGTGTCTTAATACAAATGCATATTATGTAATGCACTGTATATGGATATTACAGACGTAATATTTGACGGTGATCTTATATTCATAGTTTTTGCCCGTTAATAAATAATATAGCTAGTAAGTAATAAGACACGCAAAAATGGTATAGTTGAATCCTCTGGGTCAAAAAGCAATGTTTTAGGATTGTGTGATGAAATGATGAATAAAAGTAAGGATACGACAGGTACATAAATGGTTATATATACACACGGACATATATATTTATACAGTATAACAGTGCCGCATGTATTGGTTTTAAGGAAAGAGTTGAAAAGCAGTGTTCAGAAAAAAGCATAAGACGCACAAAGTACCATTTCACTACATGTAATAAGTTGTCAAGTAGACATGTGAATTAAGTGGTTAAGATAGTGGCTACTGTGCAAGTAAGCTTCAATTGTCTCTAAAAGGTTAGCATATGTGTTCTACATGATATCAATGGCTAGACGTGCTCGTGGAGAAACATTACAAACAGAAAAACACACTAAAGGTGCCTTTAACAAACCTGTTAATAAATGAGAACTTAATACATATATGTATGGCATACTGTATATGATTGAGAAAGTTGTCCTGTTTAGTTTATGTATTGTATACTTACGGAAAAAAGGTGGCAATCTTTGCGTATGGAGTTGATTAGAGGGTCTTTATCAAAAGAGAATTTGCTTGTTGATTTGTTCATGTTCTGTAGAAAAGCAAAGGAGTAGAAATAAATACAGTATCATACTTCATAAACATACAAGAAATTTGTAGCTGTATTAACCATTGTTGGTATTTGAAGTGATAATTTAGGAATAGAAGTGTAGTGATTGCAGAATTTATAGAGTGCTTACCTTGTATGACTTTGTAGATGGAAATGTCTTTTGTTGAAAGAGCTCTTTGTTGTCTACTATATATGCAAGGACAAGCATAAGTAGGTGTGGTTATGAAGTACTTGACCATTGAAATAAAGCAGTGGTATCAAATGTATGGACCGTGGTTTGGCTCAGGCCTGCAAAGGGGTTTAATGTGGCACAAGAGATAATCTTGTAAGGTACAAAAAATAATAATAATATAATAGGTATGCCTCTGAGTTTTCACAAATCTAGGTCAAGTCAAGTCATCTTTAGTTATTTCGCGCTTGAATCATCCAATCGGAAATGCTCCATAAAAAATGTATAGAGGGTGCGATTTATTGCAAATTGCACAAGAAATCTCTAAAAATTCATGTTAATGACAAGTCTGATGTGTGTGCAAAGTTTCACGAGTTTTCACACATGTATAGATTAAAAAAAACAAAGCAGCACTTTACTTGGCAACCAATGCATCGCTATAGCAGCAGCGTGCGACAAAATAAAAAACTTTCGATAAATTTGCATCTTAAACATCTTAAGATGAAACACACCAAGTTTGAACACGGTCGGATGAATTTTGTAGGAGGAGTTAAAATATGACCCCTAAAAAAGGCCACAAAAAAAGTCTACAAATCCCATCATAAATCAAAATGGCGGACTTCCTGTTTGGTTTAGCACATGGTTCCAAGAGACTTTTTTGTACATCGTGGGCTCTTATGTATGCCTCTAAATTATCATAGCGCTAGGTGAAACGTACAACTGGGAATGCTTCGTTAAAGAGGAGTTTTTTAGCTCAAAATGTGATGCCCGGCCCCTACGGGACTTCCTGTTGGGTTTAGCACATGGCACCAAGAGACTTTTTTGTACATCGTGGGCTGTTACATTTGTCTCCAAATTTTCGTAGCTCTAGCTGCTTCGTACAACTGGGAATGCTTCATTAAGAAGTAATTTTTTCCTTTGCAAACTGTGCATGCCACGGCAACAGCGTGCGACAAAATAAAAAGCTTTCAATAACTTTTCATCTTCAACATCTTAAGATGAATCACACCAAGTTTGGAGATGATCGGATAAACTCTGTAGGAGGAGTTCGTTAAAATAAGACCCCTATGAAATGGCCCAAAAAATGGCAACACGTTCCAAAGTAAATCAAAATGGCGGACTTCCTGTTCGGTTTAGCATATGGTTCAAAAAGAGTTTTTTGTACCTTGAGGGCTGTTACATATGTCTTCAAATATTGGTAACTCTAGGTGAAATGTACAGCCGGGAATGCTTCATTAAGTTAGAATTTTGAAACACAAAATTTGATGCCTCGCCTCTGGCGGACTTCCTGTTAGGTTTAGCATATGGCACCAACAGGCTTTTTTGTAGATCATAGTCTGTTACATATGTGTACCAATTTTCGTAGCTCTAGATTAAACGTACCACCGGCAATGCTTCGTTAAGTAAGAATTTTGAAACTGTAAATTTGATGCCCCGCCACCGTCATATAGTATGTCAAAAACTTTAGATTTTTTACCGTGATGTTGTCCCAGGTGTTGAGATGGTACAGCCCAAGTTTGAAGTCAATCGGGTTAACCGTGTAGGAGAAGCGGGCAAAAGTATGACCCCTGTAAATGTGCAAAAATGGGCCAAAATTGGACATTCAAATACTCATACCTCACTTCGTGTCTATTTTAGGGTACACATATCAAAGAGGTTTTTGTTCATCTGGATGTGCTACAGGTGCCACACAATTTTCGTAGCCATAGGACAATCGTAGCGGGACAGGGATCCGTTAAACCTATGTAGGTGGCGCTACAGAGCCATTTTTCTGTTATCATGTATGGCGACTTTAAAATATCAAATTTTTCGCCAGACCCGATCTGCGTGTAAAGTTTGGTGAGTTTTCGTTCATGTTTAGTGCCTCAAAAATGTGGTTGTTTGCGGAAAAGAATAATAACAAAGAAGAAGAAGAAGAATAATAACTAGAGCTGCGAGCAGCTATAAAGGGCCCTCGCAACCCATGCCACGTTGGGGTATTTGCACGTCGGGGTACTGGCACGTTAGGGTACTGTTTCATAAGAAAAAATTGTAAATGTTTTGCCATGCTTTTTGTGTTTGTTCACATTGCTATGGAATGCTTTGTCGAGGTATTCGGCTGATAGGTATTCCTCCCAATATTCACACATCTAGCTGAATCATATAAAAAAAAAATTCTTTGCAAACAATGCATCGCTACAGCAAAGGCGTGCCACGTTGGGGTACTTGCACGTCGGGGTACTGGCACGTTGGGGTACTGTCAAATAGGACAAGGACCATCTAAAATGTTTTTGACAAGCCTTGTGTGTGCAAAGTTGAATCAAAACGCAAAATATGGTGCGCAATTCCCAAAATAAATTCAAAATGGCGGACTTCCTTTTAGGTTTAGCATACGGCTACAGAATACTTTTTGTAGGTCTTAAGCTAATAGGTATGCCTCCCAGTTTTCACAAATCTAGGTCAAGTCATCTTTAGTTGTGTATCGCTTGAATCATACAATTGGAAATGCTCCATAAAAATGCATAGAGGGCGCTATTGAGCACAACGTTGGGTTACTTGCACGTCAGGGTACTGGCACGTTGGGGTACTGTTACATGGAACAAGGACCATTTAAAATGTTAGTTTTTTCCATGCCTTGTCTGTGCAAAGTTGAATGAAAAAGGCCAAAAATGATGTATAATTCCCAAAATAAAATCAAAATAGCGGACTTCCTCTTTGGTTTGGCAAATGGCTACATAATACTTTTTTGTAGGTCTAGCATAATCATACAATCGGAAATGCTTCATAAAAAGGTCTAGAGGGCGCTATTTATTGCAAATTGCACAATAAATCTCTGAAAATTCATGTTCATGACAAGTCTGATGTGTTTGCAAAGTTCCATGAGTTTTCATGTGTATAAAAAAAAAAAAAGCAGCACTTGACAAACAATGCATTGCTATGGCAACAGCGTGTTACAAAATAAAAAACTTTCGATTACTTTGAATCTTAAACATCTTAAGATGAAACACACCAAGTTTGAAGACAGTCGGATAAATTTTGTAGGAGGGGTTCGTTAAAATATGACCCCTGAAAGTTTTTCCTTGCCCGGTTGGAGGGTTAGATCAGGGGATGTCGCAACTTGTTTGTGGTTAAGTGCTACAGAAGTAAATGTTTCTTAACAACCTCATGATTGAATGTGTTTTCAATTCTCTAGGATGTGATTGGATTGTATCAATTAAATGTTCTTATAACTGATTCAGTGAGTAGTAAAAATAGTGTGTCAAGTATAATGACATGAAATATAAGGAATACAAAAAACAAAACAAGAACCCTCTAAATTACACATTTTGTTCCAGGCTTTATGTGCGTGCATAGTTTGAGTATACACCTAGGTTTAGGCCAGGAGTGTTCAAACCTTTTGCAAAGAGGGCCGGGTATGGTAAGGTGAAAATGTGTGGGGCCTAATCAACCATTTAGTTTAGCCTGACATAATTTTTTTACATGCATATGTAAATATATATATGTGGACAAATGTGTACATATGTCTACAAATTTTTGTAGCTCGAGCTGCTTCGTCCAACTGGGAACGCTGCATTAAGAAGGATTTTTTTTTCCTTTGCCAACAGTGCATGCCACGACAACAGCGTGCGACGAAATAAAAAGCTTTCAATAACTTTTCATCGTCAACATCTTAAGATGAATCACACCAAGTTTGAAGATGATCGGATAAACTCTGTAGGAGGAGTTCGTTAAAATAAGACCCCTATGAAATGGCCAAAAAAATGGCAACATGTTCCAAAGTAAATCAAAATGGCAGACTTCCTGTTCGGTTTAGCATATGGTTCAAAAAGAGTTTTTTGTACCTCGAGGGCTGTTATATACCTCTACAAATTTTGGTCACTCTAGGTGAAACGTACAGCCGGAAATGCTTCATTAAGTAAAAATTTTGAAATGCAAAATTTGATGCCCTGCCTCTGGCGGACTTCCTGTTAGGTTTAGCATATGGCACCAACAGGCTTTTTTGTAGATCATAGTCTGTTACATATGTGTACCAATTTTCGTAGCTCTAGATTAGACGTATAACCGGCAATACTTCAGATGAAACATGCCAAAGAATGAAGACAATCTGATAAGTTTTGTAGAAAATATGAGGCCTATAAAAGGCCCCCAAAAAATGGCTACAAATAGCAAAGTAAATCAAAATGCCGGACTTCCTGTTTGGCTTAGCATATGGTTCTAAAAGACTTTTTTGTACATCGTGGGCTCTTATGTATGCCTCCAAATTATCATAGCGCTAGGTGAAAGGTACAACCGGGAATGCTTCGTTAAAGAGGAGTTTTTTAGCTCAAAAAGTGATGCCCGGCCCTTGCGGGACTTCCTGTTGGGTTTAGCACAAAGCAGCAAGAGACTTTTTTGTACATCGTGGGCTGTTACATATGTCTACAAATTTTCGTAGCTCTAGGTTAAACATACAACCGGCAATACTACGTTTAGTAAGAGTTTTGAAACTCTAAATTTGATGCCCCACCGCCGTCATATAGTATGTCGAAAACTTTAGATTTTTTACCATGGTGTTGTCCCAGGTCTTGAGATGGTACATCCCAAGTTTGAAGTCAATTGGATTAACCGTGTAGGAGAAGCAGGCAAAAGTATGACCCCTGTAAATGTGCAAAAATTGGCCAAAATTGGACATTTAAATACTCATATCTCACTTCCTGTCTATTTTAGGGTACACACATCAAAGAGGTTTTTGTTCATCTGGATGTGCTACAGGTGCCACACAATTTTCATAGCCGTCGGACAATCGTAGCGGGCCAGGGATCTGTTTAACCTATGTAGGTGGCGCTATGGAGCCATTTTTCTGTTATCACCTATGGCGACTTTAAAATATCAAATTTTTCGCCAGGCCTGACGTGTGTGTAAAGTTTGGTGAGTTTTCGTTCACGTTTAGTGTCTCAAAAATGTGATTGTTTGCGGAAAAGAATAATAACAAATAAAAAGAAGAATAATAAGAATTCCTTGAAAAACAATAGGGACCTCGCAGCGATCGCTGCTCGGGCCCTAATAATAATAATAATAATAATAATAATAATAATAATAATAATAACTAGAGCTGCGAGCAGCTATAAAGGGCCCTCGCAGCCCGGGCCACGTTGGAGTCCTTGCACGTTGGGGTACTTGCACGTTAGGGTCCTGGCACGTTGGGGTACTGGCATATTGGAAGCAAAATTTCTTTGAAAATGGCATAATAAACGTTTACCTGTAGAATATTTTTTTTGCCAGTGTGTGTCAAGCTCAACGGGTTTTGGTGATTGTTAAGACCTGCAAAAATCAGCGTCCTTTTTTATTTTTAGGCAATGAGTTGCCCTGATTGGTATTTTTTTTGTAAAAGTGTATATATACATCATCGTTCGTTGTACTCATTGCACAATGTTACTTTTATTGTCCAAAGGGGCAATCAAAAATGAATAAAACAAAATGGAAACGTACATACGTTTGGATCGGTGTGAAGCCAGTGAACAATTTGAGTGGTGGAAACTAAAAGAATATTCAGAAATGACTTAGTCATCACACTTAGAATGAGTTTACATTTTTTTGTACAAAATACCGTATGTGGTTTTTTTTTTTTTATATAAGCCTCAAGGGCTAGGTGGCGCTGTATTTATAACTGAATGTTGTCATCGAGATACCTTCAGGCCTTGATTATGAGCATACATGTCAAGTGTGGGATTTTTTTGGGAGCATGTACCGTGGAGTTATTAAGCATATCCTTCATTCACGATATTGCTTTTAATGTCCACAGAGGCTATCAAAAATAAATAAAAATATATATATGTTTGGATAAGTCTGATGCCAGTGAACATTTTGAGTGGTGGAAACTAAAAGAATATTCATAAATGACTTAGTTATCACACTTAGAATGAGTTTACATTTTTTGTACAAAATACCGTATGTGGGGTATTTTTTTTTTATGCCTCAAGGGCTAGGTGGCGCTGCATATATAACTGAATGTTGTCATAGAGATAGCTTCAGGCCTTGACGATAAACATACATGTCAAGTTTGGGATTTTTTGGAGCATGTACCGGGGAGTTATTAAGCATACCCTTTTTCAGTGCGAAACACAAATTTTGATGCCCCGCCTTCATCATATAGTATTTCGAAAGGTCAAGATTTTTCCCCCTGTCGTTGGCTCAGGTCTTGACATGGTCCAGGCCAAGTCTTAACTCAGTCAGATGAAACGTGTAGGAGAAGTGGGCAAAAGTCTGCGCCCTGTGAATGTGCAAAAATTGTCAAAAATGGGACATTCAAAAATTGGTAGCTCACTTCCTGTTCATTTTAGCATATGGGTCCAAGAGACTTTTTTGTAGGTCTTGGGCTCCCTCATACACCTAAAAATATTCGTCGTTCTTGCTTAAACGTACAACCGGGGCTGCTTCGTTAAAAACTTCTAGGGGGCGCTATTGAGTCATTTTTGTAAAAATAGCACAATCAACAATAAAATATTGCTCATTTTACCAGGCCAGATGTGTGTGCCAAGTTTCATGAGTTTCTGTGCATGTTTAGACCCTCAAAACTGGCGTTGTTTTCTTGGCGAACAGCGCTTAGCCACACCCACAGCAATTCGCGAAAACTCACAAACTTCGTGTTGTGACATCATGAAGGCCGAAACCCTCATCTGAGCAAATATGAGGTAGGTCCAGTTAACGTGTTTGGAGAAAAACGTAGAAGAAAATTCGTAATAAAAAAAATTGCCACTAGGTGGCGCTATCAGTTAGATGAAATATAAGTCAGTAGATGTCTTTAGGGCTGGACTCTCATCAAATGTGTGAAATTTTGAGAAGATAGGATCATCTCGGTCAAGTTAATGCAGCTTTTATTTTCACGAAAAATCTTCAGACTTTGCGTCACCGTAGCGGCCACGCCCTTTGGCGAAAAGTTACAATATTCGGTGTGGGGCATGATCAACATCTTAAGGCTTTTCTGACCAATTTTCAAATGGATCCCTTCAACAAGCTCAGCACAGTAGCTAAAAACGTAAAGTATGACATTTATTGTAACCACTAGGTGGCGCTATATGTATAACTGAATTTTATCATATAGATGTTTTCAGGCCGTGACTATTACGTTGCCTGAGAAGTTTGAGATTTTTTGGAGCTTGAACATGGGAGTTATTAAGCATTTGCTCTTTCTGGACAAATGAAATTTTAAAGGCAATATTTGATGCCCCGCCCCCGTCATATAGTATTTCAAAAAGGCAAGATGTTTTGCCCAGTTTTTCTCTCAGGTCTTGAGATGATAAATGCCAAGTTTGAAGTCAATTGGATGAAAAATTTTTGCAAAGGGGGAAAAAGCATGACCACAGTGAATGTGCCAAAATAGGCCAAAATTGGACATAAAAAAATTCATAGCTCACTTCCTGTACATTTTAGCTACATGGTCCCAATAGACTTTTTTGTGCGTCTCGCGGTGCTACACGTGCCTGCCAATTTTTGTTGCTCTAGCTCAAACGTGCCGGGCTTGGTTTTTATTTTTCTACGCTAGGGGGCGCTATCGAGTCGCATTGTTATGACGACTTCATAATATCAAATTTTTCGCCGGGCCTGAGGAGTGTGCAAAGTTTGGTGAGTTTTCGTGAATGTTTAGGTACCCAAAATCTCGATCGTTTGCGGAGAATAAAGAAGAAGAAGAAGAAGAAGAAGAAGAATAATAATAATAATAATAATAATTTTTACAAAAACAATAGGGACCTCGCAGCGGTCGCTGCTCGGGCCCTAATAATAATTTTTACAAAAACAATAGGGACCTCGCAGCGGTCGCTGCTCGGGCCCTAATAACTAGAGCTGCGAGCAGCTATAAAGGGCCCTCGCAGCCCGGGCCACGTTGGGGTCCTTGCACGTTGGGGTACTTGCACGTTAGGGTACTGGCACGTTGGGGTACTGGCATATTGGAAGCAAAATTTCTTTGAAAATGGCATAATAAACGTTTACATGTAGAATATTTTTTTTGCCAGTGTGTGTCAAGCTCAACGGGTTTTGGTGATTGTTAAGACCTGCAAAAATCAGCGTCCTTATTTATTTTTAGGCAACGAGTTGCCCTGATTGGTATTTTTTGTAAAAGTGTATATATACATCATCGCTCGTTGTACTCATTGCACAATGTTACTATTATTGTCCAAAGGGGCAATCAAAAATGAATAAAACAAAATGGAAACGTACATACGTTTGGATCGGTGTGAAGCCAGTTAACAATTTGAGTGGTGGAAACTAAAAGAATATTCATAAATGACTTAGTTATCACACTTAGAATGAGTTTACATTTTTTGTACAAAATACCGTATGTGTTTTTTTTTTTATATATTATGCCTCAATGGCTAGGTGGCGCTGTATTTATAACTGAATGTTGTCATAGAGATACCTTCAGGCCTTGATTATAAGCATACATGTCAAGTGTGGGATTTTTTTTGGAGCATGTACCGTGGAGTTATTATGCATATCCTTCATTCACGATATTGCTTTTAATGTCCACAGAGGCTATAAAAAATAAATAAAAATATATATATGTTTGGATAAGTCTGATGCCAGTGAACATTTTGAGTGGTGGAAACTAAAAGAATATTCATAAATGACTTAGTTATCACACTTATAATGAGTTTACATTTTTTGTACAAAATACCGTATGTGGGGTATTTTTTTTTTTATGCCTCAAGGGCTAGGTGGCGCTGCATATATAACTGAATGTTGTCATAGAGATAGCTTCAGGCCTTGACGATAAACATACATGTCAAGTTTGGGATTTTTTGGAGCATGTACCGGGGAGTTATTAAGCATATCCTTTTTCAGTGCGAAACACAAATTTTGATGCCCCGCCTTCATCATATAGTATTTCGAAAAGTCAAGATTTTTCCCCCTGTCGTTGGCTCAGGTCTTGACATGGTCCAGGTCAAGTCTTAACTCAGTCAGATGAAACGTGTAGGAGAAGTGGGCAAAAGTCTGCCCCCTGTGAATGTGCAAAAATTGTCAGAAATGGGACATTCAAAAATTCGTAGCTCACTTCCTGTTCATTTTAGCATATGGGTCCAAGAGACTTTTTTGTAGGTCTTGGGCTCCCTCATACACCTAAAAATATTCGTCGTTCTTGCTTAAACGTACAACCGGGGCTGCTTCGTTAAAAACTTCTAGGGGGCGCTATTGAGTCATTTTTGTCAAAATAGCACAATCAACAATAAAATATTGCTCATTTTACCAGGCCAGATGTGTGTGCCAAGTTTCATGAGTTTCTGTGCATGTTTAGACCCTCAAAACTGGCGTTGTTTTCTTGGCGAACAGCGCTTAGCCACACCCACAGCAATTCGCGAAAACTCACAAACTTCGTGTTGTGACATCATGAAGGCCGAAACCCTCATCTGAGCAAATATGAGGTAGGTCCAGTTAACGTGTTTGGAGAAAAACGTAGAAGAAAATTCGTAAGAAAAAAAATTGCCACTAGGTGGCGCTATCAGTTAGATGAAATATAAGTCAGTAGATGTCTTTAGGGCTGGACTCTCATCAAATGTGTGAAATTTTGAGAAGATAGGATCATCTCGGTCAAGTTAATGCAGCTTTTATTTTCACGAAAAATCTTCAGACTTTGCGTCACCGTAGCGGCCACGCCCTTTGGCGAAAAGTTACAATATTCGGTGTGGGGCATCATCAACATCTTAAGGCTTTTCTGACCAATTTTCAACTGGATCCCTTCAACAACCTCAGCACAGTAGCTAAAAACGTAAAGTATGACATTTATTGTAACCACTAGGTGGCGCTATATGTATAACTGAATTTTATCATATAGATGTTTTCAGGCCGTGACTATTACGTTGCCTGAGAAGTTTGAGATTTTTTGGAGCTTGAACATGGGAGTTATTAAGCATTTGCTCTTTCTGGACAAATGAAATTTTAAAGGCAATATTTGATGCCCCGCCCCCGTCATATAGTATTTCAAAAAGGCAAGATGTTTTGCCCAGTTGTTCTCTCAGGTCTTGAGATGATAAATGCCAAGTTTGAAGTCAATTGGATGAAAAATGTTTGCAAAGGGGGAAAAAGCATGACCACAGTGAATGTGCCAAAATAGGCCAAAATTGGACATTAAAAAATTCATAGCTCACTTCCTGTACATTTTAGCTACATGGTCCCAATAGACTTTTTTGTGCGTCTCGGGGTGCTACACGTGCCTGCCAATTTTCGTTGCTCTAGCTCAAACGTGCCGGGCTTGGTTTTTATTTTTCTTCGCTAGGGGGCGCTATAGAGTCGCGTTATGACGACTTCATAATATCAAATTTTTCGCCGGGCCTGAGGAGTGTGCAAAGTTCGGTGAGTTTTCGTGAATGTTTAGGTACCCAAAATCGGGATCGTTTGCGGAGAATAAAGAAGAAGAAGAAGAAGAAGAAGAAGAAGAAGAAGAATTTTTACAAAAACAATAGGGACCTCGCAGCGGTCGCTGCTCGGGCCCTAATAATAATTTTTACAAAAACAATAGGGACCTCGCAGCGGTCGCTGCTCGGTCCCTAACTAGAGCTGCGAGCAGCTATAAAGGGCCCTCGCAGCCCGGGCCACGTTGGGGTCCTTGCACGTTGGGGTACTTGCATGTTAGGGTACTGGCACGTTGGGGTACTGGCATATTGGAAGCAAAATTTCTTTGAAAATGGCATAATAAACGTTTACATGTAGAATATTTTTTTTGCCAGTGTCTGTCAAGCTCAACGGGTTTTGGTGATTGTTAAGACCTGCAAAAATCAGCGTCCTTATTTATTTTTAGGCAATGAGTTGCCCTGATTGGTATTTTTTGTAAAAGTGTATATATACATCATTGCTCGTTGTACTCATTGCACAATGTTACTTTTATTGTCCAAAGGGGCAATTAAAAATGAATAAAACAAAATGGAAACGTACATACGTTTGGATCGGTGTGAAGCCAGTGAACAATTTGAGTGGTGGAAACTAAAAGGATATTCATAAATGACTTAGTTTTAACACTTAGAATGAGTTTACATTTTTTGTACAAAATACCGTATGTGTTTTTTTTTTTTTATATATATATTATGCCTCAAGGGCTAGGTGGCGCTGTATTTATAACTGAATGTTGTCATAGAAATACCTTCAGGCCTTGATTATAAGCATACATGTCAAGTGTGGGATTTTTTTTGGAGCATGTACCGTGGAGTTATTATGCATATCCTTCATTCACGATATTGCTTTTAATGTCCACAGAAAAAATAAATAAAAATATATATATGTTTGGATAAGTCTGATGCCAGTGAACATTTTGAGTGGTGGAAACTAAAAGAATATTCATAAATGACTTCGTTATCACACTTAGAATGAGTTTACATTTTTTGTACAAAATACCGTATGTGGGGTATTTTTTTTTCATGCCTCAAGGGCTAGGTGGCGCTGCATATATAACTGAATGTTGTCATAGAGATAACTTCAGGCCTTGACGATAAACATACATGTCAAGTTTGGGATTTTTTGGAGCATGTCCCGGGGAGTTATCAAGCATATCCTTTTACATTGCGAAACACAAATTTTGATGCCCCGCCCTCATCATATAGTATTTCGAAAAGTCCAAATTTTTCCCCCTGTCGTTGGCTCAGGTCTTGACATGGTCCAGGTCAAGTCTGCAGTCAGTCGGATGAAACGTGTAGGAGAAGTGGGCAAAAGTCTGCCCCCTGTGAATGTGCAAAAATCGGCAAAAATGGGACATTCAAAAATTCGTAGCTCACTTCCTGTTCATTTTAGCATATGGGTCCAAGAGACTTTTTTTGTAGGTCTTGGGCTCCCTCATACACCTAAAAATATTCGTCGTTCTTGCTTAAACGTACAACCGGGGCTGCTTCGTTAAAAATTTCGAGGGGGCGCTATTGAGTCATTTTTGTAAAAATAGCACAATCAACAATAAAATATTGCTCATTTTACCAGGCCAGATGTGTGTGCAAAGTTTCATGAGTTTTTGTGCCAGTTTAGGCCCTCAAAATTGGTGTTGTTTTCTTGGCGAACAGCGCTTAGCCACGCCCACAGCGATTCGCGAAAACTCACAAACTTCGTATTGTGACATCATGAAGACCGAAACCCTCATCTGAGCAAATATGAAGTAGGTGCAGTTAATGGGGTTGGAGAAAAACATTGAAGAAAAATCGTAAGAAAAAAAATTGCCAGTAGGTGGCGCTATCAGTAAGATGAAATATAAGTACGTAGATGTCTTAAGGGCTGGACTCTCATCAAATGTGTGAAATTTTGAGAAGATAGGATCATCTGGGTCAAGTTAAAGCAGCTTTTATTGCCACGAAAAATTACCAGACTTTGCGGCACCGTAGCGGCCACGCCCTTTGGCGAAAAGTTACAATATTCGGTGTAGGGCATGATCAACATCTTAAGGCTTGTCTGACCAATTTTCAACTGGATCCCTTCAAAGAGCTTGGCACAGTAGCTAAAAACGTAAAGTATGACATTTATTGTCACCACTAGGTGGTGCTATATATATATAACAGAATTTTATCATATAGATGTCTTCAGGCCGTGACTATTAAGTTGCATGAGAAGTTTGAGATTTTTTGGAGCTTGTACATGGGAGTTATTCAGCATTTTGTCTTTCTGGACAAATGAAATTTTAAAGGCAATATTTGATGCCCCGCCCCCGTCATATAGTATTTCAAAAAGTCAAGATATTTTGCCCAGTTGTTGTCTCAGGTCTTGAGATGATACATGGCAAGTTTGAAGTCAACTGGCTGAAAAATATTTGCAAAGGGGGAAAAAGTATGACCACAGTGAATGTGCCAAAATGGGCCAAAATTGGACATTCAAAAATTCATAGCTCACTTCCTGTACATTTTAGGAAATGGCTTCCACTGACTTTTTTGTGCGTCTCGGGGTGCTACACGTGCCTGCCAATTTTCGTAGCTCTAGCTCAAACGGGCCGGGATTGGTTTTTATTTTTCTACGCGAGGTGGCGCTATAGAGTTGCGTTGTTATGACAACTACATAATATCAAATTTTTCACCGGGCACGAAGAGACTGCAAAGTTTGGTGAGTTTTCGTAAATGTTTAGGCCCTCAAAAATGAGATCGTTTACGGAGAAGAATAATAATAATAATTCTTACAAAAACAAGAGGGACCTCGCAGCGGTCGCTGCTCGGGCCCTAATAATAATAATAATAATAATAATAATAATAATAATAATAATTTTTACAAAAACAATAGGGACCTCGTAGCGGTCGCTGCTCGGGCCCTAATTAAAAACATGTGAAAATTAAATAAGAAGAAAATGTAAAATGATGGGCATGATGATACCGTATTTTGGATATTTATGATAGAAAAGCGAAGTGGCGATAAAGCTAGACAAGTGGAGTCGAACGGAAAGGGGGAGGGCAAAAAGGAAGAGGCAGTTATGTAACATAGAAAAGAGGACGATGAGACCGGGCCGGTGTGGCTCGATATAGAGTAGAGTAAGGAAGATACAGAATCTCGATCGCAAAGAATTTCACCAGCCACACCACAGTATAAGAGTTCCGGCTCCTCGCCATCTCCAGAAATTTCTCGCGCCCAACATCCTCCCCTTCCTCCGTCTCCTTTTACCGCATCACCCTCCTCATCGGCTGGCGATGGGGAGGAAGGGCCTTCGAGGGCCACCAGGGCGAGAGGTCCATTACCATTTTAATTCTCCAAAACAATGGGAAAAGTGTTGCAATTATGCAGGGAATCAGTGAGATACATAGGGCACAATTTGAGCAAAAGGGGATGAACAATTTTCGAAGACAGAAAAGCTGCTGTCCTGCAAGCTCCGAAGCCACTGACAAAAACAATAGATGATGTCATTTTTGGGACTCACAAATTACTGTAGGTCGTGGATTCCTAATTATGCCAAAATTATCGCTCCACTCTCAAAATTGGTTTTTGAACAAAATCTGAAAATGTCTTTTACATTGCAGTGGACACCTGAAGCAGAGAAGGCATTCTGTGACATAAAACAGGCCTTGGTGTTATTGCTGTTTTAGCACTGCCTGATTATTCAAAATTATTCGTTCAAATGGTAGATTGTAAGAGGTATTATATGACCTCTGTATTGGCACAAATATATGGAGATAAATTAAGGCCAATAGCCTATTTCTCCTCTAAAATGGACAATGTGGCTTGAGCACTTCCTCATTGCGTCAGAGCAGTTGTGGCTGCATCTATGGCGGTAGAAAGTAGCTCCACAATCGTGCTTTTTCACCCTCTGACATTAAGAGTACCACACGCTGTGTCAGCCTTGTTGCTGCAATCTAATATGACTTTCTTATTACCCGCAAACATTTATCTTGTATGGCCATATTGCTTTCACAACCGCATCTGACGTTGGAAAAGATGCACTGTTTTGAATCCAGCCACATTGATACCCCTTCCCTGTGATGGGGGGGGCTGCATGATTGTCAGGAGCTTGAGGAACAGACTACTAAAGGCCGACCAGATTTAAAGGATCAACCTTTAGGAAGCGGAGCAGTTCTTTATGTGGACGGCTCCTCCAAGAAAAATGATTTGGGGAAAACACAAGACAGGATATGCTGTCGTAACACAAGATACCATGTTAAAGGTCGAGCCTCTGCCCTTGTATTATTCAGTGCAGGCAGCTGAATTAGTTGCGTTGACGATGGTGTGTACATTGATGTCTGGTAAAGCACTGACAGCCAGTATGCGTTGTACACATGTCACATATTTGCTAAGTTTTGGAAAAACAGGGGGATGATAACATCTACAGACAAGCCAGTGACACACGCTACACTTATGAGCTGCTAAATGCTGTTCAGTTGCCAAGAAGGGTAGCGATATTAAAGTGTGTAGCTCACACCGCTGGCACTGATGACGTCACCCTGGGAAATGCATTTGCTTATAAGACAGCTAAGCAAGCTGCTATGAGGCCATTTTTGGGGGGCCGCTGATAACGCTGTACAAGATATTTTGCAAGACAGCTCGAAATGCAACAACAAAATCCGGCGCAAGAACAAAAAATGTGGGAAAACAAAGGGGCGACACTAATAAATAGTATTTATATCAGCAATGAAAATAAACCAGTTCTTCCCAAAAAATCTTTTTAGATGGGCTGCCATCTTAACGCATGGTAAAGTCCATCTGTCCACGGCCGGGATGACAAAAATGATTGAGAGGCATTATACGGCATATGGCTTTAATTTGTATTCAAGACATTTTTGTAGAGCTCATCTGACTTGTTAAAAACATAACCCATAAGGGAATTCTAGGCCTAAGAGTGGCCAGTTTCCCCAGGCTACGTATCCATTTCAAAGAATACATATAGATTTTATTGAGCTAAGCAAATGTGAAGGCAAAAATATTGCTTGGTCATAATTGATGCCTTTTTAAAGTGGGTTGAAATTTTTCCAGCATCACACCCTGATGCACTACCGGTAGCCAAGGCATTATGAAAAGATATAATACCGCAATATGGCATTCCTGAAGCTATTTATAGTGACAATGGAACACATTTTGTGAACACAATTATTGACAAGATTGGCAAAATGTTCCATGTTACTTTAAAACACCATTGCGCTTACCCACAGAGCGTGGACTTTGTAGAACGAATGAACGGAACAATTAAAAACCACCTAAAGAAATTTATGGAGGAAACAAAACGGCCGGGGACTCAATGAATAGACCTAGTGAAACTGTACATTAATATAACTAGCGCGACAGGTTTAACGCCTTTGAAACTCTTTTTGGGAGACCGCATAAACTGTAAATATTTACTACACAGTGGTAGTTAAGACGATGAGGCTACTTTGGTAGAGTATATGCAATAAAGATTAAGAAATGCCAGGGGGAGTTTGTGCTTCCCCCTCACAGGAAGAGCTGACTGCGCCTGGAGATTGGGTCGAGCCATAAAGAGGAAGCATTGGCACTCTCCAAAGTGGGAGGGACCACATCAAGTGCTGCTACACCAACAGCTGTCAAGATTGCAAAAAGAAAGACTTGGTTACATCTCAAAAGGTCATCTCATCTGAGAAACTCAGGGGTGACGGTGAGCCAAGTCTGGCATAAAGGTGGGTGCAGATTTTTAGTGTCTGAAAATACCTGAGGGCCAGTGAAGAATTTACAAGACGCCTGAACCATTGTAGGAGTATCTCAGCTGACAATGACGTGTTGTAAGTGTCTGAAATGTGCCGCTGCGTGTTATGTCATTATAATGGTAACGATTTCTGCAGTGCTGTGTCTGCTTTATTTCGGGCTGACTCTTATGTCACAGTTGATGGTTTACATTTCTGAGGGGGGGCCGAATGAAGAAACTAGTACACCACTGCTATGCAGGCATATAGCGTAGCTAGTCGATCTAACAGAGAACTTCCGAAAAAACTAAGAACTGGGAAAAAAAAATAAAAAATAATAATTACCATTACAACGGTGACACTCGCTAAACCCGGACCAAAGCGGACAGATGAATTGCCCAGTAACAAAAAATTATCTTCCTCTTCCTGCATCCTTGATCAAGGGCTCCCACCGCGGACTAAAATGTACTGTCTTCCGGCTGTGCTACTATTATTCTTATATTTCTATGGTCTGACATCTTGCTAACCGAGACCAGATCTGTTAAGGTTGAAAAAGAGCATGGGTATAGTGCTTATAGTCATGGCAAGGGGTACGTTTGGTATATATTGGCGAGATTTAAATTGTCAACACTGGTTGCTGAGACCAGTGGAGACTGGTCAAGTTATACGACTGATTATTTTGCTAAAACTTTGCGCCCTCTTATTAGACTGGTCCATGTGGCTGCGCTTGTGTCACTTCTCTTACCCGTGTCTGTTTTTCCAGCTACAGACGGAGACATCCAATTGGCTGTGTCGAACCTGGAGTCTGGCCTTCAGCCTGGTGGGGGAGACTTGCTCTTTCAAACCGCTGGAGGGCTGGGGTCACGTTTCCAACGTTCCAAGAGGCGCTTGCTTGCCTGGGAGGACGGGAATCTGACCTACATTGACTCCATTGGCGTGCCACGGGGAGTACCGGATGAGTATAAGTTGGTTGACCAGATTCCAGCAGGGTGGGAGTCCATTTTTAATTGGATAACACCCAACAAGAATGGCGGTCGGATCAACTACATCCACTATAATGTTCAAAAACTAGGAAATCATACTGAGTCTGGGTTTATTGAAATTCGAGAACAATTGGCTGCTATCTCACTCATGGCATTTCAGAACCGCATTGCGGTCGACATGCTCCTTCCTGAAAAAGGCGGTGTATGTGCTATGTTCCTAATAATACCGCTATAGGGGGCGCTCTTTCGAGGGCCATAGATGGCCTGCGCACCTTGAACCATAAGATGAAGGAGCACTCAGGTGTGGACACCTCTGCCTGGGCTGAGTGATGGGATAGCATGTTTGGCGAGTACAAAAATCTGGGTTTCAGTATTCTAGTTTCCATTGCTGCCTCAGTTGTTGTTCTTGCCATTTTGTGGTTGTTGATTGATCCCCTGCATTCGCCTTCTCCTCAACCGCCTTACCTCCGCTGCTGTAGCCCCTACAAATTCTAAATTTAATGACTTGTACCCTTTGTTGGTAAGACAGGATGAATCTCGAGTTGACATGGGCTTGCTGGGTGACCTGGCCAACACTGGTGACGACATCTATCCCCTTACTGACCTGTTTCCTGAGCCACTTCTTATTTACAATAATATTCCTGTCTATATGAATGTGTGTTAGGCAGGTGTTGATTTTCCTCTTTGCTGCAGAATTTATTATTTGTTGGTAAAGCCATTGGGAGGTCTTTCTAATGATATTCTTTTTGGTAGCAAATGTAGGATAAAAAGGGGGGAATGATAGAATAATTGTTGAATTAAGAAGAATTAACTAACAAGTGTGATTTGCAGAAGATGATTTGATTGATTTAACTATATTGTATTTATCATACATTTGCTAAGTTTTCATAATCATTCATATTAAATATAGTGTTTGCAGCGAGAGCAAAACTGCTCTCGAAGATCTGGAGACCAAAATTACGCATCCGTTGGCAATCGAAAGTGCCTTTGCATGGAACGTGATGTTGAGTTTCTGTAAAGTCATGCTCGAACGTCAAAGAAGAACCTGGATGGAGAAGATAAGCGGTATCGCGCTCGGCTCCCCTCCCCTTAGTATTTTGAGTGTCAGGCAATCTGAATAAAAAGAGAGGGTTCAGAGGGACTGTTTTAGAAGCATAGGTTTGAATTGTATGGCACAGTTCTCCTCTGCTCTTCTCGCTAGCGTGTTAAAAGGTATTACGGTGTCTTTCTCTCCCTTTTGTGTCTGTGTGAAATTATTATAAAAAAGTGTCAGTATTGATGAACCTGACTCTCTCTCTCTCTCTCTCTCTCTCCCTCCCTCCCTCTCTCCCTCTCTCTCTCTCTCTCTCTCTCCCTCTCTCCCTCACCATCGTTTTCGGGCACCACGCTGTCGCCAGGCACAAGTTCCGGCAATCAAAAACAAAAATACTGGCCGTTTTTCTATTTTTGTCTACTGTGTCCGTGTCTCTTTTTGACATTGGATATTACGTTTTGAAACAGATATTAAAAATAGAAAAACAACTCATTTGATTTTCGTTTTAAAATAGAAACACCAAAATTGAAATGCGGCTTAATTTCCTAATCCGTGTATGATTCGTTCAATCGTTTTTCCAAACTGAACGGGAAGTGGAAAAACGAAAAAACGACTCGTTTTCTCAATATTCGTTCTGAAGTATATAATTTTAGTTATCTATGTAGATTCATGCCCCCCATCCCTGTACAAGGCCACCTGGTTTGACCCAAACCTGCTCTGACACATTTTCCTTTCTTCTGACCCAGCAGATATATGTAGGGGCTTTCCGATCACGTGTGCTCTGGCTGGCCTTGAAGGCATTCTGTGAGATAGGGGTTTTCCGAACACGTGAGCTACACGTGCTACATGTGAGTGAGTGAGCCAAACACCAGCTGCAGCCCATAAAAATGTCTTGTCCGCAAGATTTATGAGCAGGAAGGTACACATGAGCTTGCGTAACCATGAAGTTCATGCAGAGGTCAGCTTTAAATTAGGCCAAAGGTGGCGAGCCTAAGTTTACGTGGAGTAACGGTGCCCCCAATGGTCAAAAAATAGCACTGCACCCAGTACTGCATTTTGTAGTTGTCCAATACCGTTAGCTGCCTTAAGATGTTACGCCCAAGGAAAAGTTTGGGGGGATGGACTCTGGACAGGCTTTATAAACCAGTGCATTCCGTTTGTCCAACGGATTTCTAATCCCTTCTGGCCAGAATATATGTCTTGTTTGTATGTCTGTGTCAAATAAATCTCTTTGTCTACAGCTTGAATCTCGGCCCGGCACTCTGTTACTTTTTCCTTCTAGCTTTTGAGTTGTGGAACTTCTCCTACAAAGCGAATACAGGCGAAGACTCTCCGACACCCGGGATGCAAAATATACGATCACTCTTGGAGAGGACAGCCGCCCGCGTCCCCCCCCCCCCCCCCCCCCTTCCCGACATATCTCCCATGAGCGTCGGCTAGCCCGGGCCGACGGTACAACAGTTCCAAAATGAAAATGGAAAAAAACGGATAACGACTCGTTTTCCATTTTCCGATTTTGTGCACAAATGGAAAATGGAGAAAACGGATAACGGGCGATTTGGGTGTTTTTTTCCACCTTGGATATTTGACTTGACGAAAGTTGCGTGACCCGGAAGCGACTGTTTGGTTGTGTAACATTGATTTGCCAACACTTATTTTATTTACTTATAATTGACTTAGACCATTTGTAGACCTTTTTTTTAGCCGTCTAAAAGACGTCTAAACAGACATCTAAAAATCTTTCACTTAGAGACCATTTGTAGATTTTTATTTATTTATTTTAAGCCTAGACGTCTGAGGACCATTTAGACATCTGTAGCTGCCCTTGGCATCAATGATCACGCATGGTGGAGAGTTTGTGTCACGCCGCCACGCTGGTCATGCTTTTATTTTTGCACTCATGTTTCCTGTTTATTTTGAAGTCACCAACTCCCTTCTCACCTCAGGTCACTTACCCTTCCTTCTGCTCAGCTCATCACCGGTCCACGCCCATGATTGTTTCCACCTGCCACCAATCACCCCGCCAATAAAAGCCATCAGCCACCACCTGCAGTTTGCCGAAGTGTCACAACCAGTGCATGGAAGCGTCCTCACAGCCCTTGAGTCACAGTCCTTGTTTTTTGTCTTGCGTCCTGAGTTTGCCCCTCTTTTTTCCTCCCTAGCGGAGCGCCTTTTGTTGTCCCCTTTTTTTGAGTGCCCTGTTTTCATCTCCAGTTTGGAGCTCTTTATGTTCAGCGTTTTTTCCCTCTTTAAGAGGCGTTTTGAGTTTTCGGTCATTAAAACTGCAGCCTTGTTGGCCAACTTACCATCTGCGTCTGAGTCCTACCTCTTCACGTCGGGTCAGTTTGGAACAGGTGGTTTATTTTAAGACCGTGAAAACTATGAAACAGAAATACAGAAAAACTACTTAACTAAACAAACTTTAATAATACAAAATAAGCACTTTCAAAAAAAAAAAAACCCATACACCACTAATTTTTACCTACAAATAAACACTTAATCTAATATTAAAAAAATACATTACAATCAATTAAATAACTCGACAATTAACGCATCTTGTTTCACAAACCAAGAGTGCTAAAAGAGTTGCAACAGTCACTTCAGAGGTCCAGCTCCTATTTAAATAAATAACGCGTAAACAGATCAACAGCAACAGCAGTGATGAAAATCGTCAAAAGCAAACTTACATTGAGATCCAAACAACAGGAACACATGGAGTAGCACACGTTTGGCATGTCAAACAACGACAGTGAAGCAGATTGTGTCACCTGAGAAGGTGAAACCTTTCAAACTTAATTAACTGCTCACACCAGGCTGACGGCACACAACTGCCACCCAGTGGCCATTTCGCATAACTCATTTACAACGTCTATTAGACGCCTTTTAGACCGAAAAATGCTCGGTGGGGAATGTGCACTATTAATTGCAAACATGGGTGATTATGTGCCCTTCAGCGGAGGTATGAGGGTAACTGAGGCCAGAAGACATGACCACCGTCAAAGTCGAGCCACGAGTAAGTTAAAACAACTAACCTGAAGATGTTGTCATCTCATGGGTCAGAAGCAGGCTACAAATAGTTCTAAGTTTATACTGATTCCTGGCGCCTTCCCTGCTCAATAAACCACGACAGGACAGGATTCAAGCAAGCCAGTCCTTTATTCAACTCCAACGAGGCTCGCTCCGTTACACCTCTCTCTCTCTCCACCTTGCGCTCATGACGTGCGCAGTGCACAATACACGTCAACACATTAAAATACAAATAAAACCCAAAAGCAATAATTCACAAAACAAATATAACAATAATTCGCAAAACAAATATAAGTCAATTATAAGTAAATAAAATACGTGTTGGCAAATCAACGTGTTACGCAACCAAACAGTCGCTTCCGGGTCACGCAACTTGCAAGTCAAATATCCAAACTGGAAAAAAAACGTCCTAATCGCCCGTTATCCGTTTTCTCCATTTTCCATTTGCGCACAAAATCGGAAAATGGAAAATGAGTCGTTATCCGTTTGTTTTCATTTTCGTTTTGGAATGAATATTGAGAAAACAACTCGTTTTTTTGTTTTTCCACTTCCCGTTCTGTTTGGAAAAACGATTGAACGAATCATACACGGATTGAGGAAAAATCCGTGTATGATTTGTTCAATCGTCATGAGCGCAAGGTGGAGAGAGAGAGGTGTAACGGAGCGAGCCTCGTTCAGAAACAGAGTAAAGGACTGGCGTGCTTGAATCCTGTCCTGTCGTGGTTTATTGAGCAGGGAAGGCGCCAGGAATCAGTATAAACTTAGAACTATTTGTAGCCTGCTTTTGACCCATGAGATGACAACATCTTCAGGTTACAGTTGTTTTACCTTACTCGTGGCTCGACTTTGACGGTGGCAATGTCTTGTGGCCTCAGTTACCCTCATACCTCCGCTGAAGGGCACATAATTAATCACCCATGTTTGCAATTCATAGTGCACATTCCCCACAGAGCATTTTTCGGTCTAAAACAGGGGTGGCGAGATCCGGTCCTCGAGGGCCGCAGTCCTGCTGGTTTTGGATATTTCCCTTCTTCAACACAGCTGATTCATGATCAGCTCATCACCAAGCTCTGCAGAAACCTGATAACGAGCCTGTTAATTGGAATCAGCTGCACTTCGAGTAGGGAAATCTGCAAAACCTGCAGGACACCGGCCCTCGAGGACCGCAGTTTGCCACCCCTGGTCTAAAAGGTGTTGCAGCTCCGCGACACAAAAGGGGCAGCCGTGGCGTCCTTTTAACATTTTGCTTTATTTTCACAAATTCAAATGAAAACCATGAGCACTGCCTGTTCCACACCGCGTGCCTCAAACGTCCGACGCTGCATGTGTTGCATTCAAAGACCCGCATCAGAAAAACGTAAATCAGTGATACATTCACTTGATATAAGAAAAAGCAATAATTTGCATCCCACACTAATCTCCCACACTCTCCTCCACAAAAAAAAATGTCGTCCCGACATTACAATATGTACCTCAAAATTAACATTTTGCATACAGAACAGCATAGTGTAGACAGTTATAAACAGGTCACAACCTTTTTTTTTTTTTCTCCATCATCTTCCCCTGCTTGTATTCAAATATTTACATAGTTCTCACACAGTTTGCCACATGTGTCAACAACATTCAATACACAAAAAAACACTAGAGGTACCATTTGAAAGTGTGAGGTGCAAAGAACATAAACAATCCAAACCTTTTTCACCAGGGTCGCCAGTAACCGTTTACATTTACACACTTCGTAGCTACTGTCCTCTCTGTGAAAGTTGGCTGACCTAGTGTATCATAAGTCAAAATTTGTGGCCTCCTCCTCTCTCTCTTTGAATACGAACTCTGCTGCTCTGTTTCTATGTCACCTTCTGAATCTGACCAATTGACCAACTCCCTTGCATCTACCGTGTACTCAACAGTTGGAATAGGGACAACATCCACCTGTTCATCATCTTCTGGTTCCAGAGGCTCATTCTGCACTGATGCATTTTTATCAATCTGTGGGACAAACTCTGCAGCAGTGGGGTCCAATGAGGGGAAGCCATGTGGCTCAGGGGCAGACCATGTTAGAACAACATCAGATAAATCCTCATCTAGATCCTCCTCACTTCTCAACTGCTGAATCTGTCGTACATTAGTTTTCTTGTTTTCAAAGGATCTTTTCCTGGTTTTTGTCTCAGTTAGAGTCTTGTGTTCATCTGGAGTTAGTGGAAGAAAGTCACAGGGCAACAGCAAATTCCTTTGTAAAATCTTTGTCCTGCCTCTGCCATTTTCTGGCTCCAACTCAAATACCGGGCTGTTCACACCATTTTGACGTTTTATGACATAGATAGTATCCTCCCAATATGAGCGGATTTTGCCAGGGCCTCCTTTTTCAACATTTCTTACAAGTACACGGCTGCCGACCTGAAGAGGTGAACCATGGATTCTCTTATTGTACTGTATTTTACCTCTATCAGCTGACTTAGCCGCATTCCTGGAGGCGATGTTATAAGCCTCAATCATCCTGTGTCTCCATTTGTCCACATAGTCCTGGCAGGAGCCTGGGCTGTCTTCCTTCTCAATACCAAACAGGAGGTCGACGGGAAGCCTTGGCACTCTACCAAAAAGTAAAAAGAATGGAGAATAGCCCGTGGCTTCATTAGCAGTGCAATTGTAGGCGTGTATTACTTTGGGCAGGTGTTTTTTCCAGTCCAATTTTTGTTCATCAGTGAGCGTTCGCAACATGGAGAGAAGAGTCCTGTTAAATCTTTCGGTTTGTCCATTCCCTTGAGGGTGATATGGAGTTGTGTGAGACTCTTTTATACCAGACAATTCCTTGAGATGGTGTAACAGCCTGTACTCAAACTCTCTCCCTAGATCGTGGTGAAGACTTTCTGGGAAACCAAATCTAAGGCAAAAGTCATTGAACAGTTTTTCGGCCACAGTCTTTGCTGATTTGTTAGTAGTTGCATATGCCTGTGCAAAGCGTGTATAATGGTCCATGACCACCAAAATATACTCACAACCACCCTTACACTGTTCCAAGTGAAGGAAGTCAACTGACACTAACTGAAAGGGATGAGTGGTTTCAATACTCTACATCGGTGCACGTGTCGGCCTGTTTGGCTTTCTTTTTTTAAGACACTCACATACATTCATGACATAGTGTTCAATGTCTCTTTGCATTTTGGGCCAATAAAAACAGTCTCTCACCAAATTTAGCGTTCTCTCAGAGCCTAAGTGACCCATTTGTTTGTGCAGCTCATTCAAGACAAGGGGATGAAATACTGAAGGGAGAACCAATTGCTTTTTATTTGCCGTCACTCTATACAGTGTCCCATCTTCCCTGATCTTGAGCTTAGTCCACTCTCTGGCCAATGCCTTGACCTTCGCGCCCTCAGTTTTAAGCTCATGTGCTGCAGGTCTCCTTTTTCTTTTCACGTAACTGTACATTTTAACTATTACAGGGTCTCGCTGCTGAGCTATGCAAATCTCGTCTCTGGGAAATGGCTTAATAGTGTCTTAACATTCCCTCAGCTACTGTTTGCTGCTGGAGCGCATTTAAGGAAACAACGCTAAACATGGGAGTTTGTTCTGACTCCTGCAACAAGACACCTTGCTGTGTGGCAGTTACCACCTCCTGACTAATAAGACTGTGTACAGTGGCTCATATAGTCCTCAAAGTCAAAGGGCATCCTAGATAACCCGTCTGCATCCGCGTTAGTTTTGCCAGGTCTGTATTTTATGGTAAAATTGAAATCGGCCAATTCTGCTACCCATCGCTGACCGGAGGCATTCAACTTAGCTGTTGTTAACACATAAGTGAGTGGGTTATTATCTGTGTAAACCACACATGACGGTGCATGCAACAAGTAATCTCGAAAGCGCTCACAGATAGCCCACTTTAGCGCTAAAAATTCAAATTTACCGGCATGCATGTGGTAGTTCTTCTCTGGTGGTGTTAGAGTTCTCGATGCATACGCAATTACCCTCAGTTTTCCATTGCCACGCTGATAGAGTACAGCTCCTAATCCTGCTTGAGAGGCATCAGTATGTAACACAAATGGATGATTCAGGTCTGGGTAACCTAGAATAGGAAGGTTTGACAGTTTGTCAACCAGACAACACAAATTCTGATGATGAGTGTCTGTCCATGTAATCGAGGCCGATGATGGTAACTGCCCTCTAATTGGTTTATTTTTCCCTTTTTTTGTTTTTTCCTGTGTCCTTAAATCTTGGGGTACATTGGAAGGTGTTGGCGGGGCAGCTAGCAGCTCATATAAAGGTTTGGCAATGCGTGAAAAGTCTTGTATATATATATTTTTTTCCTTTTATTATTTTTTTGAACATATAAACAGATGAACAGCAGATATAAAACAAAAAACAACAACAATCAAAAGAGAAAAAAATCCCAATAACAATCATTCAATTAATCATAACTTACATGTTCAAAAGGGAGTAGGAAGAAGTTAAAAACTTATCTAGTCCTACCCCTTTTACTAAATATATTTAAACTTATTTCATTATTAATACAATTTTAATTTACTGATTATTAAAAATAATAATAAAATAATAAATGATATATATAACCCAAGTTATATATATATATATATATACACACAAGTGCACTTAACCTATTCACATTTACCAAAAACATATATACATAAATTTACTAAACATATACCATAATACCTATCTAGATCACTTACACATACTCACATGTACATTTTTCATATACTGGTTTGACATAGATAATTTTTTTGAACTTTACTTTTAAACATTTTTTTAAACTCCAGCATTGAATCACAATTTTTCAGAGCAATTTCCAAATGATTCCACAGATCAACACCTTTTACAGATACACACCTTTGCTTAATATTTGTTCTTGTTTTGGGTTTTTTGTACACACTTGTACCCCTTATATCATAAGGACTATGTCTAATTTCAAATAACTTCTGAGTACTGTGGCAGAGTAAATTGTTATAAACTTTATACATTATTTGTGCTATTTTAAAATCCACCAAGTCATAAAATTTCATTGCATTTAATTTAATAAATAGTGGATGTGTTGGCTCTGTATACTTTGATCCATTAATAATTCTTATAGCTTTCTTTTGCAATTTGAAAACGGTGTTAGTATTTGTTTTATATGCCATTCCCCATAATTCCACACAATAGGTCAAATATGGCAATAATAATGAACTATATAATATATATAATGATTTCATGTTTAAAACATCCTTACTTTTATAGAGTATCCCTATGATTTTTGACATTTTCCTTTTAACAGTTTCTATGTGTGGCTTCCAACATAATTTATCATCGATAATAATTCCAAGGAATTTATGTTCATTCACCCTTTCTATTTCAATTGAATTCACCATAATTTTGACTTGATGAGTGATTTGTCTCGTGCCAAAAACTATGAACTTGGTTTTATTTAAATTCAATGATAATTTATTTACATCAAACCATTTTTTTAATATATTCAATTCATACTCCACAGTAGTCAGAAGCTGCTTCAGGTTTTCTCCTGAACAATAGAAAGTTGTATCATCAGCAAATAAAACACTTTTCAATGTTTTTGAGACACAGCAAATATCGTTTATATACAGTATAAATAATTTAGGGCCGAGCACAGACCCTTGGGGAACTCCATGAGTGATCTTCATGTGTTCTGATTGTACATTATTAAACTGCACATACTGATATCTATTTTCCAAATAACTTTTCATCCACTTATAAGCTAAACCTCTTATTCCATATTTCTTTAATTTATTCATTAATATAGAATGATCTATAGTATCAAAAGCTTTTTTTAAATCCATAAAAATCCCAACAGTAAATTTTTTATTATCTATTTCGGTAGATATTGCTTCTACAAGCTCCATGACTGCCATTGAGGTGGTCCGTTTTTCTCTAAACCCATATTGGGTTTCACTTAAGAGCTTATGTTTCTCAATAAAATTATCCAATCTATATGAAAATAATTTTTCTAGAATTTTTGAGAACTGTGGCAACAATGATATTGGTCTGTAGTTATTAAACGTGTGTCTTTCTCCACTTTTATGAACAGGAATGACTTTGGCTATCTTCATTTTTGATGGAAATATACCAGTTTTAAATGATAAATTACAAATATATGTAAAAGGTTTTACAATATATTCTATAATACTTTTTACTAATGTCATATCAATGTTAAGACAGTCAGTAGACTTTTTATTTTTTAATGTTTTCACAACATTTAATACTTCTATATCATTCACATCATTAAGAAACATTGTGGATGAATTATTTACAATGTTCTTATCTATTTCACGTTTGTTTCTTGGCTCTGGGATTTTGTTTGCCAAGTTGCTGCCCACGTTAACTAAATATTCATTAAAATTATTAGCTATGTCAGAAATGTCATCAATTACCATATCGTTATCTTTTATAAAATATTGTGGAAAATTTGTTTTTTTAGAACTTTTTTTAATTACATGATTTAGTGTTTTCCATATTTCTTGTGTATTTCTTTTATTCTGTTCTAATAATTCATAGTAATAATCTTTCTTTCTTATTCGAATAATATTTGCTAATTTATTTTTATAGATCTTGTACTTTGTTTCAGCTTCCACAGTTCTCAATTTAATAAATCTTTTATATAAATTATTTTTCTTTTTACATGCATTCTGTATCCCCTTTGTCATCCATGTCTTATTTGGACCTTTATACTTTCTTGTAATCTTAATTAATGGACAATGTTTATTATATAGAGAAATAATGGTTGACTGAAATTCACTATATGCAATATCAGGATCGTTATTTGAATAAACCTCAGACCAGTTGTGTTTCTCTAAATCCAACTTAAAGGCAGCCATGGAGCGTGTTGTTCTTGCTCTAGTTTCAAATGTGTAAGTAATCGGCTTCATTTTTTTATCAAAATAATCATAAAAAATTGCAAAAATCGGGAGGTGATCACTTATATCATTAATAAGGAGTCCACTTTCTATTTTAAGGTCAATTTTATTTGTGAATATATTATCAATTAGTGTAGCTGTATCGATTGTTATTCTACTAGGTTTTATAATAACAGGAAATAAACTATTACTATACATCATATTTATAAAATCAGTTGTTTTCTGATGTCCATTAGGATTTAATAAATCAATGTTAAAATCACCACACAATATTCGCAATTTTTTATCATTTGTATAACTAAGGATATCTGTTAACTTATCGTTAAATGTATCAAGACATGATCCTGGTGTCCTATATATACAACTTATAATTACGTTTGACATATTTTTTATATGAACTTCAATAGTTACACATTCCATTACATTATCCACAGTAGTAGTTAGATGTTCAATTTTACTACATTTGAAAACCTTATCAACATATATTGCAACTCCTCCTCCCCTTCTGTTTTCCCTATTCATTGTAAACAATTCATATCCTTCCATTTCTATATCGCTTATTTTCTCATTATCAAGCCATGTCTCTGATATGGCTATAATTTGGAATTTATTTATTTTACTCAAGCATTTTTTAATTTCTGTAAAGTTTTTATATAGACTTCTACTATTAAAATGTATGATTGAGAATGCACGAAAATCCTTACTTACATTTGCATTGAATTGCTCATTAGTGTGGTACTCGCAGGCAAGGTCATAGTTGTTACTACATAAAAATTTATCTGGGTCAATGCCATTTTCTGGATCAGATGTCTTATGTTCCGTATAATCAAATATTTGTAATTTTTTTGTGTTTGGGTATAGATTTTCCATTCTAGTATTTGTCAACTTTTCGTCATCAAGTGTATTGTGTCTTCCTTCATTTTATTGATGAGTTGTGTTGGTGCAAGTGTCTGGGTGTGCTTGTACGGGGATGAATTATAAGCTTGTCGTATTTTAGGTAGGCAATCTCTCCTCTTTCCCGTGCTGCTTTCATTTCTGGTATAAGTTCTTTCCGTTTTTTTCGAACAATATCAGTAAAATCCTCATTTATGTATATGTTTGTGCCCTTAAGATGTTTTGTTTTTTGTAGAATTTTTGTTTTATCTTTGTATTTTTCAAATGTAACTAATTGTCCTGGGTCTGGTCCTCCCAGTTTCCCGTTTGCCAGTCCGATACACACGCTCCAATTCTATCTTCTCCTGAAATTGTAATTTGTCTCTGAATAGTTTCATTACTTTATCTTCGGTGTCAGTCCATGTTTCTCCTGGTGATTCTTCAATTCCATCAATAATCAGATTGTTTCTTTTACACTGTCCTTCTAAATATTCCATTTTATCATTTAAAATAATTAAACTGTCACATATTTTGTACATTTCAGTTTGCATGGTTTTACCGTTTTCAATGTGATTAATTTGAGTTGTTTTAAGCTCATCCACCTCCTTTTGCGTATATTGCAGACTCCCCTTCACTTCTTGTAGTTCTCTGGTGATATTGTCAATGCGTGCATTAGTTGAATCCAGTATTATTTTAACAAATCCTTTAAATTGTTCCTGTTGTTGATTTAGGAGTGTATTGAAAAGTTCGTTTTGTTGTTGTAGCATTTTGTTTACCTGTGTGAGCGTTAAGTAGTCCTCCTCCGGTTTTGAGTCCTGTTTCTGTTTTGGTGGCATGTTGTTGTCCAAAGTATCCTGAGATTGAGGGTTCCCCCTCCTTCTCTTCCCCCTCGCCGTACTGCAGTCACGTGTAAATGGCGAAAAACAACGATGCAGGCAAGCCCGGTGAGCAAAACAGGCAAGCCCGCCGAGTAGCAGCAACTGAGAGACGATCAGGCAAGTCCGGTGCGTAGCGATGATGGCAGAGCTGGTCAGGCGCCGCGTCGAGAAGCAGCGACTGTCAATCCAGCTGACGAGCCCGGTAGGCAGCTGCAACCAGAGACCCCGGCCCGCCGAGCGGCAGCGACGGCGAAACAGGCTGGCGACAGCGGAACTGGTGGAACAGGCCCCTGAGCAGCGGCAACGGTTGTTCCGGCATGCAAGCCCGGCTAGCAGTTTCGACGGTGGAACCAGAAGCTCCGGCCCGCCGAACGGCAGCGACGGTGGGACAGGCAAACAAGCACAGTGAGCACGGTGATGGCAGAACTTTGGCGTGTTTAAGGATTTAAAAACGTCGTAAATTAAACGTTGTGAATTAAAACTTACAGACACGGGCCCCGTAACAGGGCCCGGTGATGTAGTTTATCTCCATATAATTAATGTCGAGCAGCAAGGCAGCAGCGTATGACCTGTAGTACGATAGAAAACCCAAAATTTGCCTCACTTCGCCCACAGAGCAGGGGTGTCTATCTTTCAGTGACAGCACAGGGGCGACCTCTGCTGGATCCATGCCATGGCCATCTTTTGACACAATCCTGCCCAAAAATCTTACTTTAGGCTTGAAAAGGTTACATTTCTTAGGAGTAAGTTTGACACCATGCTTCTGGTACCTTTGTAAAACCGCTCTCACATGTTCAACATGGTCCTGAAACGACTTACTGTGCACCAAGTTGTCATCAAGATATGGCAGACAAATGTCATCCCGTAAACCCCACAGACACTCCTCCATGCTTCTCTGAAATTCGTCTGGGGCAGAACTAAGGCCAAATGGGATCCGCACCCACTGGTATAAACCCCATGGCGTAATGAACGCGGTGAGTGGCCGACTTTCCTCATCCAGAAAGCCTTTAGGCTTTCCCCTGATCCAGCACTGTAAACCATGAACTGCCAGTAAGACTATCTAGCATGTCTTGTATCCTGGGAATGGGGTGTCTGTCTGGCACGGACTTACGATTAAGTTCCCGATAGTCTACACAGAGCCTGAGCTCCCCTGATTTCTTTCTTACACCCACTATTGGTGAAGAATATGGTGACTTTGATTTGGTGACCCATCCCCTGTTGATTAAGTCCTGCAGGTATGCTTTTACCTCTTGATGTAGTGGTTTAGGCACACTAATGTAAGTTTTTTGGACTGGTGTATGATCATGAAGAGAAATGTGCATGCAAAGGGTTGGAATGCTGCCTACATCGTTTTCATCCCGGGCAAATGCTTTACACTCCTCCCTGAGCATTTCCCTCACTACACATTGCTGTTCATTATTTAAATGGTCTAGCAACACTGGGGGGTCCCATGTCTCGCTCGTTTCACTAGGGAGAGTCGATAATGTTTCAAAGTCAGCCTCATTCTTATCAGTTTTTGGTAGGTGCGCAGGCTGTACCACTGCTGGATATATTGCTTTAATTCCTTCAATATGTCCCAAAACAACACGAGAATCCAGAGTGACATTATGACTAGTGGTGTTAGTGACCTGCACTGGGACTGTGGTTGAGTTGCCTCTTTTCACCTTAAACAGTACTTCTTGTATATGCAAGCCCCCCGGCAAACTCTGGTTCAAATTTGGGCAAAACAAAATAGCAGTGTCCTCATCCACCTGTATACGTGTGCGACAGCGAATGGTGGTGCCTTCATTTGGACCTAAGACAATTTTACCCTTTCCTGTCTTTACATGAATTTCTTCATTGACGGTTTGGCGTGTATGTAGTAAATGAATGAAGGTCTCGGCAGAGCACATGTCCAAGTCAAAAGCACTACTCACAATATGAGCAGTACAGTCATTCTTGGTTGAAGCTTCTTTCAGTTGCTCATTTATCACTTCCTCTATGACATTAAATCCTATGATAGGGTCCTGAGCGACATTGGGGTCACTAGAGACGAGTACCGGCACTAACAGACCAGGGCTGGAAACTTCTGCACCTGTTAGTTTGAACTCGACAGGAACCCACCCAATAAATGGTATTTTTGTCTGGTTGGCGGCCAGCCCATTTAGAGGTTCTGGTCCCAAGAGTTCATCTATCCCTCGAATTGTGGTATGAGGCAAGTGCACTTTTCTCCATAGGTGATTTATCACTGTTGCTTGGGCACCTGTATCCCACAGCGCTGTAACTGGTACATTATCAAAAGTGCACCTGACCATTCTGCGTCTACCAATTAGTTGAACCAGTTTTCTCCCTAGCTTGTTTGACAAAACATCAAGATTACCCATGTGTGTTGAGTACTGTTTTTCCTCCTTTTCACCCAGATAGTGTTCAACCAGTCTTACCCCTTGACAGGTGTGCTTGTGTTCCGGCCAGTGTTGTGTCTGACAGGCTTTGGAACAGTAAGTGGCTGATGAGCAGCCTGCACAAATCTGGAGCAGTGCATCACGTTGTTCCTCTTGTCGACAGTGATGGCAGTAGCGGGACTCCTGATTAGGTGGCTGGGTCACTGCTGGTCCCGTGGCAGTGGCCCCCTGACGTTTCCCTGCAGCAGACGTGAAGCTCGGCATCCTCTGGAGATGTGACCCGACTGGCCACACTTGAAGCAGTGGGTGCAGTTGTCCCCCTCACTGTTGTCCTGGCAGGTCCTGCATCCTCTCCCCCTGCGGGCACTGTCGTTGCTCGGCGGTTTCCTGGTGGGCTGGAACTTATTGGCGTTAAAGGATGCAAGCACCATCTGTTTCATTTCTGCAGCTTCAGCTTTTAGTTCTGCTACAACGGCATGTACTTCAGATGGAGCTGGAGCAATCTTGAATTTCTCCTTGGCTACAGCTGTACTCTGGGCTGACGTCATCTGCGTTCCACCAGGTGGCTCGACTGCAGTTTGCAGCACATTAATTCTGGTCGTCTTGGTGCTGTTCCTCTTCAACTTGTGCAGCCGCTCGGCTTCAAAGTTAGCTGCTTCATTTAGTCTCTCAATCAGCATTTCATCCGTCACATCGAAATTGTCCAGAAGCGGCTTGATCTGGAATTTAATGTTGTCATTTAGTAGTCCTGTGCCCAGTGACCTCAAAAACTTCTTCTTGACCAGATCTGCATTGTAGTGTTCAGCTGGTTCTTCTTTAGATGCATACAGAAGCCGGTCCTTGAGCTCGATGGCCCTGAAGAGGAAGTCCTGGGGGGACTCTTTCGGTTCCTGGGTTATGTTTATCAGTTTTTGATACAAGTCAGATATGTCCTCTTCTCTGTAATGTCCTTTGAGTATTGTTTTTAATTGAGAGAGTGTCACATCAGTCTTTATTTCAAGCATGTCTCGTAGTTTGAGTCCTGGGCAGATGGCCCTTATCACTGCTTCGATCACCTCCGATTCACTGTGACCTTTTCGGAGTCCAAGTTCCATCTGGTGGAGCAGGTTGGTGTATGACAGCCTGTCGCGCTGCCCGCCCTCGCCTATTTGGCCACAGATCCAAAATTCCCTGCGGATAGTCACATCTGGTATTTTAGGTGGCTGTGGGCTTTGGCTCAAGACAGGTAAAGCAGCCACCATTTTAAGTTTTTCTTGCAACGCTTTTACTTCTTCTCTCAGCTCATCGTATTTGTGTGCCATCTCCATGGGGTGGGAAAAAGTACGGCACTCGCGAGCATCACTTTTGGAAGCAATTTCTTCAATAAACGCTAAAAGTTCATGAATCAACTGGACTACATCTTCTAACTTGTGGCTTTGCGCAAGTTCATCCAATTTGTTTTGAATCACTTTCATTAACTCTTGTCGACTCTTGTCCTTGACAGCCTGCTCATCCTCGCTATCGCCGACATTGAAACATTTCAGAAAGTTACACACCTCTGTCAGTTCATCCCAACTTAGCCTGCACAATGTGGTGGTAACTTGGTCCCTTCACACTTCTGGCTCCATCTTTAGTACTCCCAAGCTGATCCGTTTGCCAGAATGTCCAGGTTTGTTGTCGGAGAGGGGTTTTCTTCAGCGGCGCAAAGAGTGCTAACGTTAGCCGCTAACGGTGCTAATCAAAAAGGTCTTTACTCACGCTGGTCTCTTCACAAAAAAAATCCCTTTCTCCAGGCTTGGCTCGCCATGATATGTTGCAGCTCCGCGACACAAAAGGGACTGCCGTGGCGTCCTTTTAACATTTTGCTTTATTTTCACAAATTGAAATAAAACCATGAGCACTGTCTGTTCCACACCGCGTGCCTCAAACGTCCGACGCTGCATGTGTTGCATTCAAAGACCCGCATCAGAAAAACGTAAATCAGTGATACCTTCACTGGATATAAGAAAAAGCAATAATTTGCATCCCACACTAATCTCCCACAAAGGCGTCTAATAGACATTGTAAATGAGTTATGCGAAATGGCCACTGGGTGGCAGTTGTGTGCCGTCAGCCTGGGGTGAGCAGTTAATTAAGTTTGAAAGGTTTCACCTGTTCAGGTGACACAGTCTGCTTCACTGTTGTTGTTTGACATGCCAAACGTGTGCTACTCCATGTGTTCCTGGTGTTTGGATCTCAATCTAAGTTTGCTTTTGACGATTTTCATCACTGCTGTTGCTGTTCATCTGTTTACGCATTATTTATTTAAATAGGAGGTGGACCTCTGAAGTGACTGTTGCAACTCTTTGAGCACTCTTGGTTTGTGAAACGAGATGCGTTAATTGTCTTGAGTTATTTAATTGATTGTAATGTCTGTTTTAATATTAGATTAAGTGTGTTTATTTCTAGGTAAAAATTTGTGGTGTCTGTTTTTTTTTGAAAGTGCTTATTTTGTATTATTAAAGTTTGTTTAGTTAAGTAGTTTTCGTTGTAAATTTGATATTGACCCTTTGCCTTCTTTCTGTATTTCTGTTTCATAGTTTTCACTGTGTCTTAAAATAAACCACCCGTTCCAAACTCTCCACCATGCGTGATCATTGATGCCAAGGGTAGCTACAGATGTCTAAATGGTCCTCAGACGTCTTGGCTTAAAATAAATAAATAAATAAATAAATAAATACAAATCTACAAATGGTCTCAAAGTGAAAGATTTTTAGATGTCTGTTTAGACGTCTTTTAGACGGCTAAAAAAAGGTCTACAAATGGTCTAAGTCAATTATAAGTAAATAAAATGTGCTGGCAAATCAATGTGTTACGCAACCAAACAGTCGCTTCCGGGTCACGCAACTTGCAAGTCAAATATCCAAAGTGGAAAAAAACGGCCAAATTGCCCGTTATCCGTTTTCTCCATTTTCCATTTGCGCACAAAATCGGAAAATGGAAAATGAGTCGTTATCCGTTTGTTTTCATTTTCGTTTTGGAACGAATATTGAGAAAACAACTCGTTTTTTTGTTTTTCCACTTCCCGTTCTGTTTGGAAAAACGATTGAACGAATCATACACGGATTTTCCTCATTTGACTGTGTGGGACCGACGGGTAAGGCAATGATGTCCAATAACTGTTTGATTTTCTTTTTTCTTTTTTTTAAATTTCAGAAACAAATATAGGAAATGGCAGGAGACAAAATTCGAAAAACGGCCCGTAGGCCTATTTTGGTTTTGTATGTATGTATTGTGTATTATGTGGAACTTGAGCGATAATTTTGGGGATATTTTGCAATATATTACAATATATGACATGAAGATATAATATCTTGTGTAATATAATATCACTAATATAAAATTCCATATATTTACAATATATAATATATTGGCGTATGTATTGGGAAATAATATATTTGAATATGTTGCAATATATTTCAAATAATATTTTGGTAAATATATTTTTATTTTGTAAGGGTTGGAGAATGGACCTAGCCTTGTGATGAAGAATGTATATCATCTTATTCACATATAACCTATGTATTCAATAATTAGTATTTACTTATTCAAATTAATGTATGACGATATTAGAATGTTAGTTTTATTAGTTTATTTTTTCTAGTCTCTTACAGGGACGTGCAGTGAGCTCTAGGCTTGGGTAGGCAGTCAGTCATAAATTGAAATATATGCACATCAATTACAAATGTGTGTGTCGGCAGGCAATTATACAACATATCCTCGGGTGACTATTTTAATCGGGAAAAAAGGACACTTAGGCCTAACTAATGTACTTAAAAATTATACTGTTTACTCCAAGATGCCATACATTCAAACTACAGTATTTTAATGCATGCCTCTTCTGTATTGTTAGAAACAAAAATTACTTGACAAAAATGATTATGACAGACACAATGTTTTAAGCGAAAACAGTTTAGACAACAATGAACCCACGAACATGTCTGCGTTTCTCACCAAAACTTCACCGGTTTGGAAATACTTCAAAATTGACGAGGACGAACCACACGTTGCAGAATGCGAACTTTGCGGCACAAGACTCACAAGAGGCGGAATGAAGAGCGCATCGTTCAATACTAGCAACTTGCTAAAACGCCTCAGGGCTAAACATGTCAACAAAAACAAGGAGGTCGAAGCTGTCTTGCGGGGAAAGAGGAAACACCAGCGGCCAATTTCACAACAAACTCTGCAGAAGAAGAAGTTCAAAAGCATTGACCCGAGGGTGTCGCAAATAACACGGGCACTCGCTGAAATGATTTCACTCGCTAACTTAGCGCTTTCATTTGTGGAGAACGTGGGATTCCGACGATTCATGAAGGTTGTCGAGCCAGGATATGAAGTGCCATCTCAAACTACAATCGTGAGAACTGCGATGCCACAGATACACGACGATGTTAAAAAAAAAACATGGTAGCAAGCTTGTTGTGTAGCGCTCCAGGTGTTTGCTTCACCACTGACATTTGGAGCAGCAACGTAAATGCCCTATGACCTAGTAGAGGCCTACTATTAATTTGGCACAGACCATTCTCAGATTAAAATGTCGGCAGACTCATCACCCAGAACCTGAATGTACTTTTCAAACCAAATTTTATTTTTACCGATTCGGATAAATGTGTGAGGCATATCAAATATCTGCCAAACTCAAAATAATGTCATTTGATTGACATTTATCATCACAGCTCACCCAAAACAGTAACATTTAAAACAAACAAACAAACAAAAAAATTCTAATTCAAACAGTCAAATAATGTAGATAAATTCAATTAATTTTCCAACAATTCGTTTCTGGCCTTCTTGCCATTGTCTTTTGGTTCCACTTTCTTCTTCTTCTGTTGCTGGTCCTGAAGTCGTTGACGTTTCTTATTCATGTACTCGGCCATGTTGTCAAAGGTCACCTTGTGCAAATGTTCAAAACGGTTTGTAGCTCTGGTGGAAGCTGTTAAGAAAACAGAAGATTGGTTGTTGGGACAGTCGCACGTAAATTACAGTACATAAGTGAGCGGTGGAACAGAAAATGACATTGAACAGTGATGTGTTTTAAAGGTGCCCTCATATGAAATGTTTACTTTTGGGGGTGTTTTGACATAAGTATGGCTTACCATAGCCTGACTAAAGCCCGATTCTCACTGACTACGGAACGGCTGCGATTCCATACGGCGACCGTACGGACGCTGCAACGACTGCAATTCACACCGCGTGCGTTGCGTGTCCGGAAATCTACTCCTGTTTGTAAAATGTGACTGTTGTCACATTGATATGTTTTTTGGACATTATTTCTCTGAACTTCTACCAAGGCTGTTCTCCATGGGTAAGTACGTTTTGTGTTTAGTGTCATTTTGTCGTGTTTAATTTATTCTGAGCTAATTTTTTGTCCGACTGATGTCATGCTATGCAGCTAGCTAGCTTCCTTCCCCAAAAAAGGAGTTGGCAAACTGTTTTATTTTTAAATATACCGGATTTACCTTAATGCGAGACGCACGATTTCCTGTCAGGCTCATGTAATTTTCTTCAGCTTCATGAAAATCTGCATGCGGCGTCCGGAAGAAATAGAACGCTTGCTGAAACCTTCAGCATCGCCGCAGTCATTCCGCACCGCACCCAATCTGGTGTGAATTGACACGTAGACTTGAATGCGTTCTATCCTTGCGCCGTACGTATGGCCACCGTACGGAGAACGCACCGCGGCCGTTCCGCAGTCAGTGTGAATTGGGCTTAAGTCCCCAAAGTTGCGAAATAAACGACCCATGTTTCCCTTTCCTATGTGCGTTTGTATCACATTAGCTCAAACAGCTATCTCAGATGGCCCGTTTCAGCAGGTTGGTTTTACACGTCACTAACCACACCTTTTTCGGTTTTACATGTTACTAGCTCAGCGCGAACTCCACCCTCACAATTTTCAACCCCTCCCCCCTGCCGGAGCAAACAGCAGCAGCAGGAGGACAGCATGGTCCACGATTTCGCGGCCCCGTACCTCCGGCCCGGAGGGTCGTGGAGGGCAGGCACCTACGCCGTTGAAAAGCCAAGGTCGACCCGGTTCCGGGGATGTGTTCATTTTCCCCATAGGACTTATGGTTCCACCGGTACGGGGGTGTCAATGCCAGTAGCTGCACCCGGAAAATGTTCATCGTGGAGGATTATCCCTGACAGTTTGTGGCAAACATTTAACTGACGACTGCTTCAGGACTTTGGGGACAATACAAACGTGGCTTAGCAGAACATCTTTCACTTACCCCGGGATCGATATCAACTATTGAAACTAATGAGAAAATATTCCTTCAGGTGCAGATGTGAAAACTCTGTTTGTAAGCAGGAGCACATGGAAATGATGAGACTTGGCCACGCCCACCAAAATCCGATCATTTGATGCTAGGCCAACAGTAGACCTTCCTCGTGGAGACTGCAACTGTACAACACGGTACAATTTCGTAACCATTTCTTTTGATACAGTATTAGGGCACCCAGAGGATGGTTGGTGTCATTGCTGCAAAGCTCATTTTAGGAATTATTTAAAATATTTGCTGAAACCATGGGCAAAGACTGAGAATTACAGTATGTAGTACTCACTCATCAGACACAATATAGAGAAAAAACGTTTCTCATCAGTTCAGTTTTCCTGATTTGTTAGGCGTGGCCAAAATGGGGCCCATTGATGCACTTGGGGGCCGGCTTAAGTCACACCTACCCCACTACAAAAATAACTTCAGCAATAACTTCGGCAAACATGTTAAATGGAGTGCATTTACTCAGAAATTTATCTTCATCATATGTTTATTAAAGAAATGAGGAGGGGACAGATTCATGGGGAGCCACATCAAAAAAAAAAAAAAAAAAAAAAACTCAAGAAAATGGCTTCAAAAGAATTTAACACAAAAAACAGGGACATGAACAGAGGTGTCAGAGGTGGTGTTTGAAATGAGAGCCCTAGCTGTGGCAATCAATGTAAAACTGTAGAAATCTATTTCACAATGCAGGGAAGCGTCTGCAATAGGCTGAGGGGGTTTACATAGAGAATCAATAATTTTGAATAGTACAGGTAATCTTTTTCCTCTTTTTCACATTTTTTGTGGTTTTGGGAGCTTTCTGTTGTCACGCTTCACAAGACATTTCAAATGGCAACACTGGCGCTGCAGCGCGTGCTCGAGGCAATATCGTCTAGCTGGGACCACAAGGGGGCGTTCTTGTAGTAACGCTACTTGTAGTAACCTATAACCAAAATGAAGCAACAGGCCCCACAAATATTCTCCGTGTCACCATGCTTCTTACATGTCATCATATAAAATATATTGTTAATATTTTAGATTCTGACATGATCATTTATGCCTGTACAGTACGTTCGAGCATAACAACGCACCATCTCGAGTCGAAGCATCACGGCGTTTTTGCAATGCTAGCAAACACGTTAACATCTAGTTGAATACAATGCTAATGCTAACTACACGCAACTTTCTTTTGGCTCAAGAGCTATATCGGCGATATGAATGACAATACTACACAATGTTGTCGGAACGAAAAATAGAATACTTACTGTAGTGACACGATGGCTCATCGATTCAGCATATTTTTTCTTACTTTCGCTCAAAGAACACCGGCCGGTAAAATCGCCAAGGAAGAAAAAGACCATTACCCATTATGCCTTGCGAAATGATTTGCGACTATGATTGGTGGACGAAACGCTAACAAGAACACTCAAATGAATATTTGAGCTAGGAGTAGAAGAGCGGGGGGGGGGAATAATCAGTGACATGCTCCAAATAATTTTCGTCCCATCGCTTTGGCGCAGCGCCGCATATGTTGCATACCCACTTTTTGCGCTACTGGCTCTGATAACGCCAGCAGTCTTTCAAAGTTTTGACACTCGGTACAAGATACTTGAAATCTGCGACCCGGTAGTCGCTACCTGCATTTGATTTGTGGATGGTTGTTTTTAAAATGTTTTAGAAATAATATTTTGTTGACTTTTTACTTTTTAACAATACTTACCGTGATTTTTTTTTATTATTATTTTTGTTTAAACAATAATAAAAGCTAAACCAAAATGAACCAATTTCAAAAAACTAAAATGAAAAAAAACAAAAACAAAACAAAAACCTAACAAACCCAATCTGAAAAGAAATGAACTAAATTAAAAAAAATAAAACTCAAAATGAAATAAAAACTAACTATAATGAAAATTCAAAAATTAGTATGGTAAAGATTTGTACAACTTTCTGAGTGTTGTCCTGTACACATTTTTTTTTTTACCACTTCAATCTATGCAAAGCTGTAAATTTGCGTAAATGAATGGGCTTGTTGACTCACCGTCAAGTGTCTGCCAGTGAGGGTTGAAAGCTTCAGTCACTCTTTTTAGTTCACTGGTAGCAGCTTGACACTAGATGTAAGTGCAATGAATGGAAGTAGAATTAGAGAATGTCAATGAATAATTTTTAACCTCACCAGTTTCTGCCTTACTGTAGCTATCTTACATGCAGCTGACTTTTTTTTTATTTTATTAAGACAAGGCTATACAAAACATATCGTCACTGCTATGTGGAGAACAGGTCCATTTTCGTCTTTTTTATTTATTTATTTTTTTCTTTTCACAATTTTATGTTTTTAGGATGAAACTGAATGCAGACATCTCAAACAAAAAAAACAATGGGCATAAATATTTTTCATATAGCAGCAAGATGTTTCGTAAAAAAAAAAAAGATTTGTTTGAGTTACACGGTATTTCAGACACTAATGAGAAAAGGTAGCAGCAGTGGAAAGTTTTGTATGTTTTGTGGATTTAGTCAGACTTAAGTTCTTAGTATGAAAACAAATCTCATTCTTCGCTCATGCCAAATGTCAAAAACACATGAATGCATGTAGGGCTATATGCACCTTCCAAGAGCCTTGTTCAAGTGCGTAGATTTTCAGCATTGTTTCACAGGAATCCATCAGCACCCAAAGCCGGCCTTCCGAGTCAAAGGTCATGTCAAGAGGGCAGCGTGGCAGGGAAAGCCTGCTGTGTGGTACAAGTTCCTTCTCTTTATTCTCCTGGTTCAGCATGAAAAAGTGAATTGTTGACACTCTGAGGAAACAGGAAACATCACCAGCATTAGTTCTTTGTGATCCATTAACCAAACCAAGTAAATAATGTACATCCAGGTCTCTACATTAACACCCACCAACCCGCTAAATGCGGGTTAAAATTTATTTTGGCAGTTGGTCAAAAATATTTACTAGCCAATTTGGCTGGTAATGCAGGAGGCATAGACCTTTTTCACAAAACCCGGAAGCGATCGTTGTGCGCATTAAATTCCGGTGTTGTTCACAGCGACTGGTACCATGTCGCGGGCGAAAAATAAAAGCCATTGTATCGTACTGGGATGCTCTTCCTGCGTTTTAAACTTTATTAACGCAGCCTTATTTCATTTGTTTCCCTGAGACATGGAACTAAACCAGAAGTGGATTCGAGCGATTCAGCGACATTAAAGACCAGATTTAATTATCAGGAAAGGGCAGAACGCAAGTCTACAGTAGCATTTCACCTCAGAGGATTTCGCGTTGGTGCTAAAGTGTCAAATGCCCGAAACCCGAGGCTGTTCCAAGCCTTTTTCTTTAGATCAGCTTTAGCCACCTTCTACGAGCGAATCTGTTTTTGATCGATGCTGCTGCATGCAAACGAGCCCCCACCGGAAACATGGTCAGTACATACTGGGATTATCACACACGTACCAAACCCCAAACTCACATCACACGTTGCCATCATCATCATTGAAAGCAGACTATAAAATGCTTTTTTTTGGTACATAGAAATACTTACAGAAAATCTGAGTTCAACTCATGAGAAATGGGAGCACATGAAAAATGCATACATGACTAATTAAAAACATGTTTTGAAATATGAACAATAGGGGTGTGAATTGCCTAGTACCTGACGATTCGATTCGTATCACGATTCACAGGTCACGATTCGATACCGATTAATCCCGATACGAATTTATAAGTCGATCGTTGCGATTTTTTTTCATTCAAATTTAGAAAATACTAATCAGTAGGCTTGTAGAGTGTAAGATTTATATGAAAATGTATTATTTATTTATCTGAAATTTCAGTCTTATAGAGGTTGTAATTTGTTTCATGTTTGAACAGCATTGAAATAAAATATTAAGGCTTAATGTTCCGTTCATATAACATTTTTCCATGCTTAAGGTGTGAATCCTAAAAAAAATAAAAAAAATAAAAAATCGATTTTGCCGATTATTGAATCGATTCGAGAATCGCGCGATGTAGTATCGCGATATATCGCCGAATCGATTTTTTTTTAACACCCCTAATGAACAAGTTGACCATCCATCGGAATCATGGGGGGAAAAAAACATTTGCACAAGGTTTCACTGTACAGTACCAGCATGAGTTGAAATTGAAAAGGGGCTAGGTAAAGTAAATAGTGAATAAGTGGAATATATAAAGTGTAAAAAGGCTGTGACGATTTATTTCAGAGAAATACTATTCAGACTTTTACTAAGAGGGAAGTGCACTCACCTGTCACACTGCACAGCTATGTGACACCCATCAGGGGAGCTGGATATGTGGCAAACAGTGACTTTCTGAGAATTAAATAAAAACATCAGATTAGACTCTAGTGTGCTCTTTCTTCATACCAATTATAATCCATCCAATCCATCTTCTTCCACTTAATGAGATGGTGTCGCGGGGGGAGCAGCCTAAATAGCCTCTCCCCCTGCCACTTCGTCTAGCTATTCCAAGAGCATTCCCATACCAGTCGGAAGACAGAGGGCCTGATTTGATCATATTGTACGCGATGTAGGAAAGTGGTGAAAACTGCCGTATTTAAGAGGGCTTTGCGATTCAGGTAGATCAGATGTTTTTCACCTTGGAAATTTGGGCAAAGGCACTGCAAGCAAAAGATGAAGTTTGAAGTAACAGAATTGGAAATGTTAGTGTAAGCAGTAAAACATTATAAGCGACACAAATGTAATAAAAATCTATTGCTTGCTCAGGGCTCACCACTTGTGGGAGGGCCCAAAGGAATCAGGTACAATGCGAGTTGGCGATCTGATGCCAGCCTGGCTCTATCTACTGTCACACCTCTGGCAGGGAAGGAATCCCAAGTTGATGTGCTAAGTTGAGAAGATATAGTCGGGCTGGCCTCCACACACACAGCTTGGGGGGGGGTTTGATTCTCTTTCACTCTGGAGTTGAACACGGTGAAAGGCGCTGAGAGTAGAAGTGGGCATAATTATTCTCGGCGCCAAACAAAATGGTTCTCCTGGGGAATTTCAATGCTCACGTGGGTAACGGTGAGACCTGGAAGGGCGTGGCTGGGAGAAGCGGCCCCCATGATTGACCCGGACTTGTGTTCTGTTATTGAGCTTCTGTTTCTGTCACGGATTGTCCATAACAAACACCATGTTTAGAAATCTATATGGTTGTTTAATCGGATTTGCGGCCGGATTTCTTGGACACAAGAGAGGGGCAGAACTGACTGAACTGATCACCACGTGGTGGTGTGTTTGCTCAGATGTTGGGGAAAATGCCGGCCCTCCCAAAACATATGGTGTCGCTAATGTGGAGATGGGGTGCTGCTGACCTCGACCCTGGACACTGTGTTGGAGGGGAGAATACTTCGAAGAACTCCGAAATTCCACCAAAAGGCCTTTCTTTGAGGAATCAAGAGTCCGGGGACTCCGAGGCGAGCTCTCCCATCTCAAGGTCAACTTAATCATCACCAAGGGACAAATGCTTTACATCGAGCAGTCAACATAAGAAGATAATACAAACATGATGGGCAGACTCCGTCCTTGAGGGCCGGAGTCCTGTAGGTTTTGGATGTTTCCCTTCTCCAACACAGCTTATAGATGATCAGCTCATCAACAAGTTCTGCATAAGCCTGATAACGAGCCTGCTGTTTGGAATCAGCTTGTGTTGGAAGAGGGAAACCTCCAAAACCTGCAGGACTGTGGCCTCGAGAACCAGCAGATAAATGAAAATGTTGTTAATCAAATGTCAATTAAACAAGAATAAGACATTTCATAAAAAACGTTTCAGTCAACATTAAAACAAGGACGGAGGATAAGTACGGGGGGAGAGGAGACTTCCTTATAAAAGCAATCAGTATTTTTTTGTTTGTTTTACACTTATTTTAAATGAGGAATGATCATACCAATTGCAAAAAGCACTGACCACATGACCATGATCTGCATCAGCATTTAAGTGATAATTACAGAAACATCTGCAAATCTGATTATGAATCCGTCCCACTTGTTTGTATATAAAACAAATACAAGCGGTGAGAGAACACATCTCATCCAAGATAATATAAGTGGAGGACATCTGATAAAACACCATTAGCGTTCACTTTCTGTGATCTATCTGTTCATCAGCCAGCAAAATAGACTGTAGTCAAAGCTGTCTGTGCTGGTGAGCCGATCTGCTATACTGCGAGGTTCAGGACTGGGGAATCCAGGTCCAGAAAGTAAGAACCCTGAAACAGGCATTAGCCACAGGTGCTTCTACTCAACTGGCAGGTAAACAAATTCATCTCCATCTGTTGAGTAGAAGCCTCTACCTGGACGATATTGCGCTTGCATTACTCAAAAATCACTCACTGACAAGCTCCGGTACATTAATTTCCATTATAAGTGTTCAGTAGAATGTCGGACGTTTCACGGAAGCGTGAACTGAGGTGGCCGAGGCTTTTGCGAAAGGTCAATTTATTTGGAACCGGAATCGACACAAGGAACTGGAATCATTCAAATTAACGATGCCTAGGGCTGGGACAACAAAAAAATACGTCGACGCAATAAATGCACGTCGATGCGTCACTTTTGGCGCCATCGCGCAATGTCTAGGCCACCAAATATACTTTGCCTTGCAGACAAAACACACAGTGCAAAAAAAACAAAAAAAAAAATAAAAAAAATAAAAAATAAAAAACAGAACGTACAATGCATGTATATTGTGCACAATTATAGCAATGGAGGGCAACGATCCTTGTGGTTTGTGGATACCCGGAAGACATGACAAGCAAGCTACGTGTACCGTGTGGAGTTTTTTTATTTTATTTTATTTGTATTTTTTTTAAATTGTCGAAGTGTGAAGCAAGCTAGCAATGACACAATACAATGATGTGTCTATTGTTTCTAATAGATGACGCAGAAGCTGAGAAGCGGAATTGCCTATTTTATTTCTTTCGATGTGCGCAGCGCGACGGGATACAGTTATTGAATCAAAAAATAGCAGCGACCGCAGCATCGAGTAGCAGCGAGTCCGGGGAGAAGAAGCGACCTCGTAATAAGACGTCCGAAGTGTGGGAGTACTTTACACCTAAAAATGCAAAGTACTTGGCATACCATAAAAGTACAACCGCGATTAAGAGGAGGCACCCAGGAGCGTCTTGTGTGGAGCAGACATCGTAAGTTTTCAACTTTTTTTTCTTTCATTGTTGGCAATGAGTAACCCCGTCATTCATCCAAACTGCACCACGTAACTTGTGCTCCAGCCTCGCACACAGAACATGTACCCACTGCCTCACACACTCACTTGTTGCTGACACTTTTTTTTTTAATTGACACAGACACACACTCTTCAAATACACTTAAACTTTTTATTTTTTTTTTTTTAAATTTCTGTCTATTAATAAACAAGCAACATCCACACCATATGAAAGGCTTTCTTTCAGTGACTGGAAATATAGTCAACAAAAAAAAAGAGGCATGTTGAGATGCGAACATCCACTCCAACACAACACATGACTACAACACACACACACCTGAGCAGATGCACACAAAAAGCGTGAGAGTGGTGGTGGAGCTGTGTTGTTTTGAAAATTGCAGCCGTCAAATATATATATATATTTATTTATTTATTTAATGTTGATAAGATTTTGGTTCAGCTTGTGGGTTTTGCAGTTTTAGTTATTAAAAGAGCTTTATTTTATTATTTCTTTATTGTAGGATTCCATTGCACTAGAGCTGTGTGCACTTTGTCGTATTCAATAAAATTAATTTTTGAACTTGAATAAAAATATATTGGAAAGAAGAAAATTGTGTTTTACTCATTGAGATAAATTAGCATTAATTGCTATAGAGGTCAAATTATAGGGAGATAATCGATAATCGAATCGGAATCGAATCGAATCGCATTTAAAAGTGAATCGTTAGATTCATCGATGCATCGAAAAACTATTTTCTAGATTTATCGATTACAAATATAATCGTGTAACCCAGCCCTAACGATGCCCAACCCTAGTGATCTGAGTATGACACTCATGCTAAGGACTTAAAGAACAGTTACCCCTTCATTCTCCAATCTCGGTGTCCAATCTTGTGTTTCTTCCAGGTTATTCAAGTCCCAACTTTGGAGCATCTGACCAGTTCCATATTCCCACAGCTTCAGTGTCCCATCCTACAGAACACAAAAACATTTTAATAGCAGAGAAAGTCAGACTTCTTCATACTTTTCTTTAGCATTATCTTGTTCTTAACATATGTATAGACCCCTTCAAAGTTTGCAAACAATGTGACGCAATTTAATGGGCTGGGCTTAGCTGGAGGCAAAAACCCCTCAGTGGTGTGTGGTTCTAACACCGGTCAGCATATTTTCAAAGAAAGTTCACGTCGGAAAGGATGCGGAAAACGGCCATTTGCGTAAATATGTGAGTAAACTGATCAAAATAGAATAGAATAAACAGACACCCAGCGTTGTTTACTTCTAGCTGCACTTCATTGCCTCCAGCGGTTGTTTTTGCCTCCAGTAAACACCGTGACGTCATCGTGACGTAGGCCATGAAGGGGTCCATACAGTTGCAAGAAAAGTTATGTGAACCTTTTGGAATTACCTGGAATTCTGATGTTCATCTAAGTCACAAGAATAGACAAACACTGGCTGATTAAACAGATATCACACAATTACTCTACATATTTTCAGGTTTTATTGGGCATACCATGTAAACAGTTATAGTGCAAGTGGCTTATTATGACTCCTCGAAGAGGTAAGTGTGATGAGGAATACACGAACCAAACCAAAGAGCCAAAGCGTCCAGAAGAGGTGGGTTTCATGTAGGGCTGGGCGATATGGACCAAAACTCATATCCCGATATATTTTGGCTAAATATCGATATACATCCCGATATATATATATATATATATATATATATATATATATATATATATATATATATATATATATATATACACACACACACACACACACACTTTTTTTTCCCGCTGCAAGTGATTGAAACCGGATATTTCATTGACTAGGGGCTAAATCAAATGAATAAATAATAAACAGGTTTCTTCACCTGGTTCATGAAAAATGCTCAGTTGTTCAAATAAAATATAAATGCTGTGTAACCATTTTTAAATTAAAGCTCTGACTGTAGGTGCACAGTTAAATAAAAATATATCTTAAAAATATTCTATAAACTATAATCACTGGTGATCTTTTTCTGAGCTCTATTCACGAGAAAAGTACACACATATACACTGATAACAATAAATGGTTTACTGAAATAAAATTACAGAATTTCTTCCACTTTCTGAGAAATCCACAGATGTAAATAAGGATCATTACAAAAGCACAAAATATGACAAACCCTAAAGCCTAATTTATGCCTTCACGTTTGCTCTCGCATTGATGACCAGCGTAAATCACATGATCAGCGCGAGCCATGAATTTTAAGTGCCGCGTAGCTCGTGGCCGCGGTGCACATGGCGCCAATCCTTGCACGCCATAGATGGCGGGGCGTAGCTCGCTCGTGATTGGTCCGTTCGATGGCGTACTTGGCTTCTTTTTTTTTTTTTCCTCTCTCCCCACCCCCGCCCAGATAGTTTCCGTGAAGGCAACTGTTTTTTTGCCGACGCAAATCGACTTCCTGCTCGGAGACCACGGCTGTGCATGTGGATATGTGCCTGGGACGAGAGGCGGAAAACAACAACAACTTAAAAAAAAAAAAAAAAAAAAAAAAAAAAAAAAAACGTGTTCGCAAAGTGCGTGGCTGTTGTGTTTTGGCGAGTTTACGGCTGACACCGGTGCAAATTGGCAATAATTAATTGCCACTGTGATGAACTTACTCTCCCCCTGGCTTTGTTTCACGATTCTGAATTAAATTGAACTTCCTGAATTTGTCATAAAATGCAGCGGACTCTCCACACTGTGGCGTCCCAGCTATAGCGACAGCGGGACTTGGTGTGAAACTCCAGCAGACACCGATGTGTACTGCGCACAACTTGGAAGGCAAATGCAGGAGCGGAGCTCCGCCGTGACGTCTCCGCGTGAGCCTCAAGCAGAAGTATACTGAGGCCGTAAATGTCGGTTTACGACTGGAGCTCCTGCAGCATGTCCTTTATACACACCCTTTATACTTAAATTTGTGGCACTGTTTAGATGGTGAAAAGTATTTGTTATGCTTCTCCCCCTCACTTGCACTTGTCTATCGCTCTCCTCAGTGTAGCGAGTGTAGTGTAGCTTGTTGCTAGCCATTCATGCGCACCGCTGCTCGCTGGCTCACGGGCTCGCCACATGGGAGGAGACGTAAAGGCCTCAGTATGCTTCTGCGAGAGGCTCGCGCGGAGGCGTTACGGCGTGGCTCCGCTCGTGCGTTTGCCTTCCGACTTGTGCGCAATACACATCTGTGTCTGCTGGAGTTTCACACCAAGTCCCGCTGTTGCTATGGCTGGGACGCCACAGAGTGGCGATTCCTCTGCATTTTATGACGGATTCAGGAAGTTCAATTTAATTCAGAAACACGAAACAAAGCCGGAGGGAGAGTAAGTTCATCACCGTGGCAATTAATTATTGCCAATTTGCAGGAAGTCAATTTGCGCCGCCAATTGCCTTCACGGAAACTATCTGGGCGGGGGGCGGGGAGAGAGAGAGAGAGAAAAAAAAAAAAAAAAAACGCTCTCGAACGGACCGATCAGAAGCGAGCTACGCCCCGCCATCAACGGCGTTCAAGGATTGGCGACGTGTGCACCGCAGCCGGCCACGAGCGACGCGGCACTTAAAATTCATGAACGCAGTAGATCACATGGTCATAAATTAGACATAAATTAGGTTTAACTCGCTCTCAATTCATTTCCTATGGAAGGAAGGCGACAAGGCGAGAATCGCCTCCGCTCCTCTCCCTCGGCGACACGCGACGTTCGTGCATGTGAAAAATCGCGCGCGTACACGTAGACGTGGGTGCGTAGATCCGTGACGCGATACTAGAGAGTTGAAACGTCGCGACAGCACGGTTCTGTTCTATGTGCTCAGTTTGATTTGGGTGCTTTTTGATCTTGTAATTAATAAAGGCATTAAACAATAAAAAAAAATAAAAAATAAATGAACCATGACGTTCAACTTTTGTCCCGTCGCCGAGGCTTCAACCAATCAGCGAAGGTTTCATTGATGAGCCAATGAACGCGGGGCATGCTAGACAGTGCGATACACAGCAAAATGGGAGGATCTAATTTTAGCAGGGTCTCATCATCCAGTTTTATATGACACTTCACGCACAATTTCCAACAATTTTTTTGACATGTGAGGCGATGCGATACGTAATTCGCTGTCGCTTGTTGCCTACTGTGTACAACCAATTCTTCTGCTGTGCTTTGCGTGTTGGAGAAGAGGAGAAGTAGAGAGTGAAGGAGAAGTGTGCTTCACACACAAGTACGAAGTGTCGACCTGCCCGTGCTCCCTCTTTTTTTTTTTTACCGCGATTTGCATGAGTACTTCAAAAGTATGAAGTGTCCCCCCCTCCCACCTCCTGTGCACGAAAGAGGAGGGATGCGGGGCAGGACGGGGCAAAGGGTGCAGTAGACGCAGCACACAGCGCTATATTGATATAGACGATATGGCCTAATTCCATATCCCGTTTAAAAATATATCGATGTAATTTTTATATCGATATATCGCTCAGCCCTAGTTTCATGTGACATCACGACAAGCGGCCCAACCTCAGGTGGGGGACAGTAAGTCATTTCCCCATAGGAAAAAGCTGAGAAAATGTCAAGTTTTGTGTCTAATCAAGAAAAAAATAAAAGCTACTTTCGTGGCCCGAAAGTAGTAACCCATAAAGGCGAAAATAAAAAAAAAACTAAAATAAAAATACAGAAAGAAGATGGCAGACCTGGATTAAAAACGTCCGTCTGAAATCTGGAGGAGCGGAGTCGGACAACGCTCGTATATGTAGTGATCACTTCGTGAAAGATAAGGCTACAGTAATGAAAATACTTACATAGCTGAATAAAACTCTCAACAGGCCGGTGTGATATTACTGGAAACATAGCTAACCGTGATAGTACTATGTGCAGTTTTTTTCTACAGCTTGTGTGTCCATGCTAGGTGGCCGTGTCTTTGTTTTTAGCAATGCTAGCTACGTTAGCTATCGCGACGAGTGGTTTTCTTTAGCCATGGTTTCAATGGTGTCTCGTTAGACCTCTGAGAATGGTTAACCGAGCAACATGTAGAAAATAGCAGGTAAAGTAACAGTTAGCCAGCTAGCTTGTAACGTGACGCCAGTGGTAGGTTTGTGTACATCTGAGTTGAAAAGAGAATGATTCTGAATCACATTTACTCACCCGCGCAAAAACAAGATGGCAGTCATTTAGTGCTGCTTTTGATCATCACACCACCTAAGTGGGGTGAAATTCATGCTCCGCATTTGAGCCATCCACTGTGGGCCGTGTTCGATTATTAAAATGGTTAATAAAGGTAATACAGAATCTTCAAAATATTGTGGAACTCAGAAGCGCTGTACCCGTCATCTCCGGGACACTTTGGGAAGCGCACATATGCGGCACACACAGACGAAAACAAACATGGATGACCACCGCTCACATCGCCGTGAGATTTAAAAACAGACGTGTGGAGATACTTTGACTTCTACAATGTCGAGAGCGGAAGTGAATTGGACATACGGTTCCACCGGCAACAAGATCAGTCCACATTCACTATGATGGCAGTAGAGGAACTTGAAAAACCTCATAGATCATTTAAAGTAGAATGTATGACCTTGTAAGCATTTTGGCGACTACGAGTGAAACGAGTCCTTCAGTAAGTTGAGCACCTCAAATTAAAAGCAACAATTTATTATTATTCAATTGCTGATTTAGGGCGCTAAGAAACCGCTAGTTAATTACGCCGTCATTGTGTGATTTGGCACAAGTCTCCGGTGTTAGCGGCTAGTAGCTAGTTGCTAGCAGTGAGTGCACAGCTGGGTATGTTTAAAGTACTGTGGCTTTGATTTCTTTTTTCCCATCTTTTTCAATGATATGAATATAGGCTAGTTTGTCATAAATTCTCCATGTAGAAGAGTGTGCGTCTTAAATTGCAGTTTGAGGCCTTTTTCTTTAAAAGGAAAAAAAGATAATTAGGTCATCTTCATTTTCTTTACAAAACACTTTTTCCTATTAAATAAATAAAAGCATTTATCTCAGAATGTCAAATAGGGCCCCTTAGATTTTAGGAATGCAACTTTATGTGCAATATAAGGCAGGATACATGCTTATGATAAATGTATAATATAAGAAGGTGCCCTGTTTTATATTGTACTGTTGTGTTCCTACATTCTAAAAGGACTACATTTGACATTTTGAGTTGAATCTTTTTATTTAATGGGGAAAACATCCTCACAATATTTAGATAAATCATTTGTGAATTACGTTTGAGGCTAGGAAATCCGGGTTGTTTTTAAACAGTTGGACAAGACGCGGGTCTAGCAAGCAGCTAGGCTAAAAACACGCCCCCTAGTTACGAGGCATACCGTCTAATAATTGCTTATTTTCACACACTTCTCTTACAATTTCGACATTTTGGTGCTTGGAAATGAAACTAGAGACCCCAAGGAGGCTATTTGTGTAGAAATCTCCGTCTAATATCGTCCATTTCTCTCGATTGAGCCTGCCGACATGCGGACCCTTTTGCCGGAGCTGGCATGACTCCATGGTGTAGTGGTTATTGGAGCCACCCTATAAGCAGGAAGGCGGGGGTTCATGTCCCACCCAGTGTTTTTTTTTTTTCTTTTTCCATTCCCTTCCTAGCAAACAAGCTGTTTACTAGGCGTCACACGGAGGAGTGCGCAAGCGCAGCGCTCACTGCGAGGCCCCCTGCAGGCTCAGTTTCCCGAGAGTTTTGTGGGTGGATGAGAAGGGCGTGTCAAGACCCGGTACGATCGGTGACACGCATGCGCAGAAGATCCCGCCATCTTGGATCAGCAACTACGGCAACTTCACTTGAACAAAATACAAAAGAACCTTTATATGCCTGCGCGATAGAGCGCGTACGCATATAAAGGTATTTGTTCTAGAGTTGTTGCCGTAGTTGCCGATCTAAGATGGCGGGATCGTCTGCGCATGCGTGTCACCGATCGTGCCGGGTCACCGATAGAGTCTTGACAGGGCGTGGCAGCCACACGAGGAGAGGTGGGGGTTTGACTGAACTGGGTGTCTTACTTCCGGGTTAGAAAAATAGCCACCAAAAAAACTCATATTTCATAAGAAATTACATCACCATGGTGTCAATTTTCAAAGTTAAGATTTAATAATAAATTGGCCTATAGTTAACTGAGGAAGTGCTTAAAATACCATAATCCTTTAACTGCTTTGTTCTACTCTGTTCTTGTTCATTTCCACCACTTTTTCTTTCTGCACTATTGTTTATATATAGGGTGATTCAAAAAGAATGACCCTATTCCATGATCAAATACTTCTTAAGTTAAATGTTTGAGTCAGAATTAGGCAATGGGTGTTTGAAAGATCAGATTTCACGTGACACTGACAGACTGATGCGTCTGGTAGCGACAGCAGAAAAAATGCTCTTTGTGCTTGGCCTCCTAGTTCTCCTGACCTCACAGTTTGTGATTTTTTTTTTTTTTCCTCTTGAGGTTTGTAAAAGATAAAGTATTTGTTCCGCCATTACCAACTGACCTGGAAAACTCAAAACATCGAATAACAACAGCGATCAATTCAATTGATCCTGATGTGCTTCAACGTATTTGGGAAGAATTCTCATATAGTATAGTATAGTCGTACTATAGTACTAAATCTCTAAATCTTTGAAAGTAGCCGCCGTCAAGCCCATTCTAAAAAAAAAAAAAGAACACTGGATGTCTCCCTGCTAGCAAATTATAGACTAATCGCAAACCTTCCCTTCGTAACTAAAATAGTTGAAAAAGTGGTTTTTAATCAACTCAGCAATTTCTTGAGCTTAAACGGACTTTTGGATAAATTCCAGTCAGGTTTCCGACCTCATCACAGTACAGAAACAACTCTGATTAAAGTACTCAACGATATAAGATTGAGCACTGATGCAGGGAAGGTATCGGTGCTCGTCTTGTTGGACCTCAGTGCAGCATTTGACACGATTGATCATAATACACTGTTAGACGGGCTGGAAACTTGGGTGGGGTTAAATGGAACAGTCCTTAAATGGTTCAGGTCCTATTTGGAGGAAAGGTGTTACTTTGTGACGATTAGAAATTTTGAATCTGATCGAAAGGCCATGACATGTGGGGTCCCTCAAGGGTCAGTCCTTGGACCCTGTTGTTCAGTCTGTATATGTTACCTTTGGGTCAAATGCTTCAGAATGCTGATGTTGACTATCATAGTTATGCAGATGACACACAACTGTATATTTCAATGTCCCCAAATGACAGCAGTTCTATTAACGTATTGTGTCATTCTCTAGAGCAAATTAACAACTGGATGAACCAAAATTTCCTTCACCGAAGCGAAAACAAAACGGAGCTCATTGTTTTCGGCAATAAAGAAAAGAGGATTGCTGTTAAAAAAAACAGCTTGAGTCACTGTCTTTAGAAACTAAAGACCAAGTTCGAAATCTTAGGGTACTAATAGACTCAGACCTGACCTTTAGCAATCATATTAAATTCATCACTAAAACAGCCTTTTACCAGCTGAAAAACATATCCAGACTGAAGGACTGCATGCTTCAAGCTGACGAAGAGATGCTTATCCATGCTTTTATCTCCAGCAGACTAGATTACTGTAATGGTCTTCTGACTGGACTCTCTCAAAAGAACATGAGACAATTGCAGCTCATTCAGAACGCTGCTGCTCGAGTTCTGACCAAAACAAAGAGATCAGAACATATTACTCCAGTACTTAAGGATTTACACTGGCTCCCTGTCAGCTGTAGAATAGATTTTAAAGTTCTGCTACTCGTCTATAAATCACTAAATGGTTTGGGTCCTGAATATATCCAAGAAATGCTGATTGAGTACAAACCCAGCAGGGCTCTGAGATCTACAGACTTGGGCCAACTAGTGGAACCCAGAGTTCGAAGCAAACATGGTGAAGCTGCATTTAGCTATTATGCTGCACACAGATGGAATAGGCTGCCAACAGAAGTGAAGTCAGCCCCGAGTATAAATGCTTTTAAATCCAGGTTAAAAACTTTGCTTTTTTCTTATACCTTTGATTAGGGACTTTTAAACAGCTTTAATTAAGTGTTTTATTTTTTTTTTAATATTATTTTAAACTTACTTACGTTAAATGTTTTAATGTTTGTTGAATAATGTTTTGAGATTGTTATTGTATGTTCTTTTTAGTAAATTTTGAAACCTTTTTTAATTTATTTTTCTTCCTCTGAATGTTAACTACTGTTTCTTGATGCTTGTGTTGTCTTTCCTTGTGTAAAGCACATTGAGTTGCCTTGTGTATGAAATGTGCAATACAAATAAACTTGCCTTGCCTTGCCTATTGATATTGTTTGTGCTACAAGGGGAGGCCATACTGAGCACTTCTAACATGTGAAATAAAACTTGAGTGTTAGGAGAATACTTTTATTATAAGTGTTATTTTTTGTTATTTTTCCTGCATAGAATATTTGATCATGAAATATGGTAATTCTTTTTGAATCGCCCTGTATTTAACGTCATAATTTGTTCAAAACATTTATTTTCTGTTAACATTTGTTTAGATTTATTTTACATTACTATTGTTGCAGTTGCAAGGCATGTTAATTTATATTTAAAAAATTTGTTTTTTCTTTTTGTAAGAAAAAAAAGTGCCGATTAGAATACCGTTCAGGCACCAGATCGATAAAATTATAACAATCATACTGTAGCTATAAATTACAACACATCGCAAAATCGCATTGCGCAAGCTTTTATAGGTCAAACTAAAAAACAAACTAGAGCTGCGAGCAGCTATAAAGGGCCCTCGCAGCCCGGGCCACGTTGGGGTACTTCCACATTGGGGTACTCGCACATTGGGGTACTGGCACATTAGGAGCAAAATTTCTTTGAACATGGCATGATAAACCTTTACATGTGGATTTTTTTTTTGACAGGTGTGATGTGTGTGTCAAGCTCAATAGGTTTTGGAGATTTTTAAGATCTGCAAAAATCAGCGTCCTTTTTTATTTTTAGGGAATGAGTTGACCTGATTGGTATTTTTTGCAAAAGTATATATACCCATCATCGCTCGTACTCATTGCACGATGTTGCTTTTATTGTCCATAGAGGTTATCAAAAATAAATAAAACAAAATTAAAAAGTACATATGTTTGGATCGGTCTGATACCAGTGAACATCTTGAGTAGTGGAAAGTAAAAGAATATTCATAAATGACTTAGTTATAACATTTACAATGAGTTCACAAATTTTGTACAAAATAGCGTAAGTGGGGTTGTTGTTTTTTTTTTTATGCTTCAAGGACTAGGTGGCGCTGTATTTATAACTGAATTTTGTGATAGAGTTATCTTCAGGCCTTGACTATAAATATACATGTCAAGTTTGGGATTTTTTGAAGCATGTACCGGGGAGTTATTAAGCATATCCTTCATTCACGATACTGCTTTTAACGTCCATAGAGGCTATCAAAAATAAATAAAACTAAATAAAAAATACGTATGTTTGGATAGGTCTGATGCCAGTGAACATTTTGAATGGTGGAAAGTAAAAGAATATTCATAAATTACTTAGTTATCACACTGAAAATGAGTTTACAATTTTTGTAAAAATACCGGAAGTGGGGTATTTTTTTTTCTGCCTCAAGGGCTAGGTGGCGCTGCATATATAACTGAATGTTGTCATAGAGATACCTTCAGGCCTTGACTATAAACATACATGTCAAGTTTGGGATTTTTGGGGGCATGAACCGGGCAGTTATTAAGCATATCCTTTTCCATTGCGAAACACAAATTTTGATGCCCCGCCCTCATCATATAGTATTTTGAAGAGTCAAGATTTTTCCCCCTGTCGTTGGCTCAGGTCTTGACATGGTCCAGGTCAAGTCTTAACTCAGTCGGATGAAACGTGTAGGAGAAGTGGGCAAAAGTATGCCCCCTGTAAATGTGCAAAAATCGTCAAAAATGGGACATTCAAAAATTCGTAGCTCACTTCCTGTTCATTTTAGCATATGGGTCCAAGAGACTTTTTTTGTAGGTCTTGGGCTCCCTCATACACCGAAGAATTTCCAAAGATCTTGCTTAAACGTACAACCGCGGCTGGTTCATTAAACATTTCTAGGGGGGCGCTATTGAGTCATTTTTGTAAAAATAGCACAATCAACAATACAATATTGCTCATTTTACCATGCCAGATGTGTGTGCCAAGTTTCATGAGTTTCTGTGCATGTTTAGACCCTTAAAACTGGCGTTGTTTTCTTGGCAAACAGCGCTTAGCCACGCCCACAGCGATTCGCGAAAACTCACAAACTTCGTGTTGTGACATCATGAAGGCCGAAACCCTCATCTGAGCAAATATGAGAGGGGTCCAGTTAACGTGGTTGGAGATAAACGTTGAAGAAAATTGGTAAGAAAAAAAATTGCCACTAGATGGCGCTATTAGTAAGATGAAATATAACTTTGTAGAAGTCTTAAGGGCTGGACTCTCATCAAATGTGTGAAATTTTAAGAAGGTTGGATCATCTGGGTCAAGTTAAAGCAACTTTTATTGTCACAAAAAATCTTCAGACTTTGCGGCACCGTAACGGCCACACCCTATGGTGAAAAGTTACAATATTCAGTGTGGGGCATGATCAACATCTTAAGGCTTTTCTGACCAATTTTCAACTGGATCCCTTCAACGAGCTCGGCACAGTAGCTAAAAATGTAAATTATCACATTTATTGTCACCACTAGGTGGCGCTATATGTATATGTGAATTTTATGATATAGATGTTTTCAGGCCGTGACTATTAAGTTGCATGAGAAGTTTGAGATTTTTTGGAGCTTGTACATGGGAGTTATTAAGCATTTTGTCTTTCTGGACAAATTAAATTTTAAAGGGCCTAAAGCGGTCGCTGCTCGGGCCCTAAAAATGAAAATGTCTCAAAAAACCCGATTTTCTCGAAAAAAAAAAAAGTTAAGACATTTTTTAAAATCAATATCAATATACATTTAGGGAAACAAAGCCATCTGATTAAAATTTGCCGTTGATGAGTGTAATTAGCTTGTACACATACATATTTAATAATTAGGTTATTTCTGAAGATATGGAGTTCAATTGGAGAATATTTCTGTTCATCAGAGGAAAGAAATTATTTTGCATGCGACAATTTTCTGTTATTTGGGGAAAAAAAGAAAAAGAAAATCAGTGTCATTTTCTCTCTCACATAATTGTGCTACTTCTGTCTTTGTGTATCACATTAAATGGAACAGGTAGATACCGGTTTACTTTTTTTTTATGGCGAAAGAGACAAAATGTGGAAAATGGCAAGCGGTGCGAATAATTTTGCAAGCTACTGTATTGCCAATTTCCCCCACAGCATTAATAAAGTCTATCGCTTACATGGTAAATCCCATCGAAAAGAATACAAACATACACCTGATCCTGACAGCAACCAGTGCAGATCACCTGAAGGAACCAACAGTGAGCTGACAAACCTAAGAGAAAATAAAAATGAATGAAATGTATCACTTGTGTTTCCCCAATGGAATACAATAACAACAGATGCTTTACTTACTGTTTGTGCCCAAGGCAGAAGGACTGGATGTTGTATGGAGAACAAAAGTGACTCACTCTGATTTTTTCATCTCGGTCACCAGTGATAATATACTTATCATTAAGTGACACCGTCTAAAAGAAAGAATGATACGTTGCAGAAACACGACTAGCAAGGCTCGAAAAAAAAATCTTTGCAAAGCTGTTTTGCTCATCAACGACTTCGTTGTGGTGCAACGTTCTAATTTTGAGGCCAACATTTTTGCAGATTAATCCCAGAGATCTGAAGCAAAGTTTTTACTAAACAATAAAAATATGACAACATAAATTTGTTTTTCTTTTTTATATAATCAATAGTGATGTCAAACGATTAAAATTTTTAATCTGATTAATCACACTTTTTAATTTTGATTAATCACGATTAATCAGCGAAATTACTTGCATATTCGCGTAATATAAAATAAATATAAAATACCGTAATATTTTGACATTAACACAATTTATGATCTGAATGGCATTTGCAAACATTGATTAAATGCATGCACGCAAATATGGAGGACGAAAAGTGCCAACATTAAATAAATAAATACACCATTAAATAATTAAATAAAAGTGTCATTAATTAATTAAATGTGACAATTAATAAAATGTGTCATTAATTAATTAAATTCCCTGTGATTATTTAATGATTTATTTATATATTTATTTATTTATATATTTATGTATTTATTTATTTAATTAATTAGATATTTATGTATTTATTTATTTCTCTATTTAATTATTTCATGGTCACTGTTTTGCGGTGTTTCGTGAATTTATTTTATCTGTCAAGCTCACCCGTCAAAGTTAGTGGGCGGGTCCTAACACCTGATTGTTCAATCGGCTCATCAAGTCAAGGCAAATCCATTTCAGAATAGTCAATTGATGCAGTGTTCGTGGCTAGTAAACACAATTGATAGGCTGGGTGGCGCTTTTCACCTAAATAGGTGCGTTTCCATTAGACATTAGATTTACGCTTTCATTAGGTGCTTTTTGAGACGTGCTGAAATGGTAGTTCTTCGCAAAATTTTAACGGAAACACTTTTTTTCCGCATTTGCAGTCTTGCAGCAGTTGTTCAATCGAGAATTTTGCACCGTTGTTGCTTCTCGCTGAGCCACTGATCCTGTACTTCCTTTTCTCCGTGACCGGGCGGAGTCACATGACTAGTAGGAAATGCGGAAAAAAAAGTGTAAATCTAATGTCTAATGGAAACGCACCTATTTAGGTGAAAAGCGCCACCCAGCCTATCAATTGTGTTTACTTGCCACGAACACTGCATCAATTGACTATTCTGAAATGGATTTGCCTTGACTTGATGAGTAGATTGACCAATCAGGTGTTAGGACCCGCCCACTAACTTTGACGGGCGAGCTTGACAGATAAAATAAATTCACGAAACACCGCAAAACAGCGACCATGAAATAATTAGAGAAATAAATAAATATATTAAAAAAAATGTATATATATATATATATATATATATATATATATATATATAAATAAATAATCACAGGGAAATTAATTAATGAAACATTGAATTAATTAATGACACATTTAATTAATTAATGACACTTTTATTTAATTATTTAATGGTGTATTTATTTATTTAATGTTGGCACTTTTGGTCCTCCATACGCAATTGCATGCATGTGTGTATTGCTCAAATGTAACAGCATCATATCAACTGGGTGCAATTCAGTAATTATGAATTAATTAAACGCAAATTACTTTTGTTTTATCTAAAGTTCCGTCGGGGTGTTTTTTTAAAGTGAAATTTACTACTGAGCACACCAACTGGAGTCACCCCGCTCTTTTTGGAACAACAGGCATAGGAAATGCCGTGCATTGACCTAATCATTGACCTGCGCAGCCTTCAATGTAACCATCCGCAGTTACGTTCAAGGCTCAAGTGCGTTCGAAAAAAATAGTGCGATTAAACTGCGTTAATACGTGATTAATGCGACAATTTTCTGTGATTAATTAATCTATTTATGCTTTAACTTTGACAGCCCTAATAATCAACCATTTTCATTTGCTAAATTGGGTATCTAACAGCAAAAAAAATATAAATTCCAGTCTAAATGTAGTATTTCTAAATGGGTTGTTGTCTTGCAGCAAAGCTAACTTGATTAAAAAAAAAAAAAAAAAAAAAAAAAAAAAAAAAGATGCAATGTACAGTAATCTGTACAGCGGCTCTGAAACGTCAAAGCCAAAACTCAGAACTCCATTGTGAAAACAACCATTATTGATATTGTAAGAGAAATATATTAAACCCTAATACGCTTCCAATGGACCGGGCTGTGCCTTGCATGGCAGCAGCCTCCCATTGGTGTATGAATGTGTGCGTGAATGAGTGAATGTGAGGCTTTCTCAAGGGCTTTGGGGACGATGTGGTGTGGATAAAGTGCTATAAAAGTGCACTGCAGTCCATTTACCATTTAAACCAAGTGCACGTTTGTAGTCTGTAATTTATAGTATGCCTTTAAAACTAATTAACCTGTGCAATTTCCGTAAGCCAGTGGTGTGTCTTGTTGAGATTAAACAATGTATATCCTGCAATTGTTTGACTTAGACTTGACTTTATTGATCCCTTTGCTTCTTAAATCTGAGAAAAAAACCCAGAGATACTGATGATTGGCTCTGCCACTTAAAGGGATCGTTCTGATTTTTTTACATAAATCTCTATTTCATCCTCACCTCCAGTGTGTGCGATCATTATCGACTTACCCCTGACAGCGTTCTGTGAAACGAGTTCTGGTCCGGTGTTGGTCGAGAGGACAGGAGTCCGGCATGTTGGCTGTCTTCGCGGAAATACAGCGTTTTTCTTCTAAAAACAATTTGTGTTCAAAAGAGTGATACATTTGCACACAAAAGTCCCTCCTGCAAAACAGTCAGACTCCATTACCGCCGGGCACTAGTTTTCTGTTCGTTCGTATCAATGCGCGGCGCCCCCGCATGCAGCTGATAGACGCGCACTAATCTACAAGTTTTGTCTTTTCGACGGCGGAAGGCGTGACTACCAGCCGTCTGCAGCGCTTCTATCACCTGTCTATAGGGCGCCGCGCAGTGATACGAACGAACAGAAAAATAGTGCCTGGCGGTAATGGAGTCTGACCTTTTTTTTCAGGAGGGCGTTTTGTGATGCAAATGTATCACTCTTTTGAACACAAATTGTTTTTAGAAGAAAAACGTTTTTTTTCCACGACGACAGCCAACATACCGGACTACTGTCCTCTCGACCAACACCGGACCAGAACTCGTTTCACAGAATGCTGTCAGGGGTAAGTCAGTGCTGATCGCACACACTGGAGGTGAGGATGAAATAGAGATTTATGTTAAAAACTCCGAAGTATCCCTTTAAGGACACCACTCCGACGCTTGATAAAAGCAACATTATCCAAAGTGACTCAGCAAAAAAAATCTGTATTTGACTCAACTCTAATTCAAATGCACATCAAGAATTTTACCAGAAATGTGAGTTCTTTTGTTTTGTTTGTAATCTCAGCAATATCGCTAATATACATCCCATTTTACCCGCAAGTGATGCAGAGATCATACGTCATGCGTTTGTTATGTCTCACCTTAACTATTGTAACTTACTTCTTTCTGGTCTTTCTAAGTCTAGTAATCAAAGTCTGCAATTACAAACCCTTGCAAAATGTATGGAATTACCAGTCTTGGACGAGCACTCAGACATTTTATTCTGTAGATCAAACTCAAATAAAAAGCATTAAATAGTCGTAATATCATTCCAAAGTGCAACCTCTTGGCTTTCAGAAACACTAAAAGAAATGAAGAAAAAACATTGCGCTGATCAGTAAATGTTACTTTTATAGAGCAAGTGCAGGGAAATAAATATGGAATCACTCCATTCTGAGAAGAAAAATATGGAATCACTCCATTTTGAGCAGAAAATAAGGACACGCCCAGTCAATTTCCTTTCCTTAATTGGGCACCTGCCTCAAATTACATCTGCTCGTTAGTCAGCAGTTAAAAACAGTGCAGTAATCACACCTTGGAGGGCTGCTGGACCACATGGATTGGCAAGAATCATGGCTCCAACAAAGGAGATGTCTCTTGAGACCAAAAACCGGATTATCAAACTTCTTGAAGAAAGTAACTCTACACATATGGTTGCCAATTGCTGATTTAGGGCTGAGTGAGTGGTCGTCCAGGACTGGTGATTCCATACTTTTGCTAGGGGTTGTAGTACAGAATGCTCCAGTTATGACACTTGATGAGGACAACAATGCTGGCTAACTGCTTTGGCTCCTTGTCCAATGAGTGGCAATTTAGAGGTTTTGTCCATTAATTATACTCCCACTTATAAAATATGACACAGCTTAGCATTTTACTATTTTGTTGATTTAGTGGTCCCGAAGGTTCTACTTCAAGATCTTTGCTCAGAATCCACTGGTCTGTTGGTGACTCAGAGAGCTACAAAGTAGTCCGCAGGTTCTACAGCATTTTCTATTCTGGCTGCATAACTCTGGAATGCTCAACCTGCAGAAATTCAAGGGGACAGCCATGTAAAAATGTTTAAATCCAGATTGTAATACTTTATACTCTTGCATTTAGTTAAACCACACACAGGCCTGTTTTACTGCCACTTCTTCTTTCTTGCCCATTCCTTCAGATGGGGCTAGGGTACCATGACTGAATCTGATCCTGCTGCTTTATGAACACTGACCGTCAGGGACAAGATCTGAGATGGCCCCATATCAAAGGAGGAGACTCGGCCATGTCCCGAGGAAGAACCACTTCCCCAAAATCTTCCTGTGCTTCCTGACTCTCATATTTTCCTAGTTAACACTGGATAGCATATTACAGCTACCAGTACTCCTCATCTTACGAATGCAATGGTTATGGTTTCGGAGAGGCTGTTCGTAATGCTTGGTCAGACTACAACAAGATAGCCAGATTTTGGCCCGACAAACATGTTGCGGACAAACGGGGCATGTCATCAACGACTTTGAGATGTCGTGACGTAGCGACGCCTGTGTAGTGTGACCCGTTCAACGATTGGTCGCCTGTTGTCCTGGACAGTTCACGACCATCACAACGAAAGTCTAGCGTGTCAGAATTTTTGCTCGTCTTGTCGCACAATGTGACATACTTACATTGTCGTTCTTTCGGTTCCACATGCAGTGAACCAAGAGCAAGAGGGAGTTATTTATTATGCACCCCACTGCGGCGCTGCCGCTGCATGGAGAGCGCACGCATTGTGCACATTTTTTGCCATTTAAAGACATGAACAACACATACGCTCTATATCAATGGTCCACAACCACCCGGCCGCGGACTGGTACCGGGCCGATGGCCACTTTGGACCGGGCTGCGGCAGGCAGCACAGGTGAAAGAATAAAAAAACATACTCTACTTCCAGTTAATTGATTAGCCGAGGCTTTTAAAATGTTTTATTTTGAAAAGTGACCGGATTATCTCTCTTTACAACGGACTCTTGTCCGGTCTGGCTATCCTGAAGGGCGATTCCTCCATCCGTGATCCCTTCTCAAGGTTGTTTCTTTCTTTATTTTTATTTTATTTTTGTTTTAAACCCAACTGGGACTTTGAGTTTTTGCTTGCCCTGTTGGGCAGTTCAGAGCAGGGAATGTCCATAATATTTGTCAACTGTGGACTTTGAGAAACCCTTTGAGACGCTATTGTGATTAAGGACGACACAAATAATCCTGAGTGTGCAGCTGTACTGCTTGCTTGTGCAATATGTACATTGTCTGGTGGGCACTTCTTGACTTTCATTTTTTTCTATACACCAGCATTGCATTATTTATTATTCAGAATCATGTAAATCTGCACTGTGGTGCATCTAAGAATCAAGTTACTGTATTTCTCTCATCCCAAACAGCAACCAGCCTACGGATGCAAAATGACACATTTCATTTGGGAACAATAATTATGGGATCCTTACAACAGCTAGGACCATGGATAGGTGGCCCATCTTAAGCTCGCCTTCTCTCTCTGGTTGCATCACCGAGAAGGAATATACGTCACCCGATTTATCAGCCACAAGAACCTCATCTTCCTCCTTGTTAAACACCAAGGATGTGCCCCTCCTCACCAACCACCTGTAAAAAAAATACATCTGCTTTGAATCTTTTCAAAAAGAAAAAATTGTTGTTTTTGTAAGATATGGCTATTTCCTAAGTTTTACCTGGTGCTGACACACTGCCAAGAATGCTCACACTGAAACAGCACCAGTCGTTTGGAGTCATCAGTTAGGGCCACCAGTTTTCCAGATGGTGAAATGATGAAGGCAAGTATTATGTCATTTCCAGTTGCCCCTGCAAGGCTTAGGTTGTGGATGACAGAACGTGTTATTACAAGATTTCTTCATTTTGTGTTTATCTCATATGTAAGGAATTAATCCCGGAGAACTCAGTATTTGGGGCTATATAAATGTTAGAATTCTATTCATGTTGACATGTTTATTTTATATTTCTTAACTATTTTACCTCTTGTTTTCAGCCGCTGGATCATTTTCTCTTTTCTTGGCAGTGCTACAGTCAAACACAAATGGCTCTCTGTAGAAAAAGTACATAATTGATTTATGAAAAATACGTTGTGGAATCTTTAGCAAATCAATTTGACGAATTCACAGTGAATTACAGTGAATCCCCATGTGTTGGATAGGAAGTGAACCTGCCACAGGTACCATGTAAGGGAACATAGTACAGGACTTATATTTTTATATCCGTTTTTATTTTCACTTTTATTTATTTTATTTTGGCAGTTTTGGTCCTCCATGGTGATGGTGGTGGGTATTGGCGGGTGGCGGGCCTGTGCCTGGAGAGGACACTCCAGTATAGGTTCACAGCATCAAACCAAAACAGGAAGCAGGTCTACGGTTATACGCCACAATGATTTAAACAAACAAGCAGACCACAACATCTGCAGCAAGGAAGAAGAAAACAAGAACAAACAGAAAAAGACCAGCCCTTACTCATTCACTGCCTTTGACAAATATACATGTCAATTGTATTTTTTAGAGCGGGGGTAAATGGGGGCTGGAGAGCAGTTCACTTCACAAATATGGCACTTGTATTCATTTTAATTTATTTAATTCAATCTCCGGTTTAATAACCTTATTTATTCATTGATTGAATCTTTATTAGTAGTAGTATTATTATCATTATTATTATTATTATTATTAGTAATAATAATAATAATAATAATAATAATAATAATGATTCTGGGTGTTAAAACAATCGATTCGCGCAATTTTCGAATCGAATCAATAGGCGGCTGAATCGATTTTTAAACTTCCATTTTTAATGGAAAAATATTCAACAAAACGTCTTACTTCGGGTTAGGTTTCACACCTAAACATGGAAGAATGTTATATGAACGGAACATTAAGCCTTAATATTTTATTTTAATGCTGTTCAAACATGAAACAGATTACAACCTGTATAAGACTGACGTATCAGATAAATAAATAATACATGTTCATACAAATCTTACACTCTACAAGTTTACTGATTAGTATTTTCTAAATTCGACTTATAAATTCGTATCGGGATTAATCGGTATCGAATCGTGACCTGTGGATCGTGATACGAATCGAATCGTCAGGTACTAGGCAATTCACACCCCTAATAATAATAATAATAATAATAATATTATAATATTATTATTATTATTATTATTATTATTAACTGAATCTCTGGTGTAATAACCTTATTTATTGAAGTTTTATTTTATTATTATTTCAATCTGTGGTGTAATAGACTTATTTATTGATTGATTGTTTTATTTTATTTTATTATTATTGTAATAATCTGTTCGTATTGCTGCTGGAAATGTAAATTCCCGGAGGGTGCCATTCCAAAGGGATCAATAAAGACAAGTCTAAGTCTAAGATTGTACATATCAATGTTATTGCTCAATAATCACCCCACAAGAGTACATTCCCAGTGAAATGTTAATTGGTACTGTGTTATAGTGAAACATCTTTTAAACTGTTAATAATAATAAAAACATACATCGTTTAAACTGCGTTTGAATTGTTTTGGGTTTTTTTTAAATCTTTTATGTTGAAAACCGGATGTCGTTCTCCGTACCAGCGGATGTCGTTCTCCGCGCCAGCGTCTTTCGAGTACACTACCGTAAATCCTACAAAAGGGCGAACAAAAAAAAAAATGAAGTGCGGCTTACTTGACCGCGTAAAAAAAGAAAAGGTGGCTAGCTTTACCTCAGTCATATATTTCCCACCTTTTAACGAAAACGCTCGCCGAAAAATCAAGCACTCTACATTCGTTTGTTATGGGATGTTTGCCCTCCGGGAGGCGCCGCGGGAGCTAATCAGTGACATCAGCTGGAAGGCTGATTGATTAACTGCTTCAGAAAGTTTCGGTTTCTCCATCACTACAAATCATAGCCGTTCACGACAAAATAAAGCTAGCAGGAGTATTGCCGGTCACGGCAAAAATATGCACTGCCTATAATTATGCCACCTTGATTCATAAACTTTTATAAAGAGAAGCGTTTTAAACTCTCACCTTTCCTGTTTGATGTGAGCCGCTAATAACTTAGTGCCACAAGACAGGAACAGCCACTCTCCACCAATACCAATGGAAGTCATGACTGTTTATTTCCGACTCCACGCGGTCTGTCAGCACGATTTGCGTGCGCATGCGCGGCAGATTGGCTAGCTTGGCTTGCTCCTCGCTGACCAACGGCAAGACACTAGGACAAAACACACGCACACACGCATATACACTATAAAATAAATAAATAAATATATATATATATATATATATATATATATATATATATATATATATATATATATATATATATATATATTCAGGTCTCAAAGTATTTATTTTTGAAATGTGAAACTGAATAGGCCGATGGTTGGCTTATATCGAAATGTAAAAAAAAAATGCCTTGCTGTTTATTTTCTTTTATGGTTTATTTTTGCTTGCAACACAAATGCTATCACCCAGCAAGAGCCTGCGGTGTTTTTTTTTCCGTTTTGTGTTTAAAAAAAAAAAAAAGTTTGCTTATGTCACATTACCAAACCCAGAAAACAGATGAGCCGTAAATGTAATGAAGATGGGGCATTGGCTATTTCTACTTCATGTTATTTTATTTGAACAATCTTATTAATAATCTTGACTGGAACAAAATATGCAAGGCAAATACTTAACAACAAAGTGAAAGAAGTGACGTTCCAGATGTTATCCATGTAAAGTTTTCTTACAGCAGCTGAATAAAGACATCAATGTTGATTGCTGTTTTTGTGGAGAATCTCCTGAGGATGTATTTCATTTGTTTTGGGACTGTCCGTTTTCTGAAACATTTTGGAAAGGTATTTGTCATTTTATTTTTGTTATAATACATGACTTGGTGACACAACATGCATCACGTTTTAAAAAAAAACATGCTGGTGATGAATCTTAGTTCCTGAGACTTGTAAAGACTTATCTATTTCCTTTTCTAAAAAGAATTATTGAACCTATAGGTTAACCTAAATAAATATTAACCTAAATAGGTTAATATAGGTTAATATTAACCTATAGAACCTATTGCACGCTAATGTGGTAGGACAAGCTTCTTTTTCATTTTTTGTCCCCACCTGGCTGTTGTAATGCATTGTATTGTTCTCTGTTCAATAAAACAATTTAAAAAATTAAATCACCAAAAAAAAAGACCATGACCATCATTTTGACTTGTGACGTGTTTCTAGTCACACAGTGGGTGGCCGTATAAATAAATGTAGATGTGATCCGTCAGTAATTTATAAGAAGAAGAAGAAGACGAAGCGGAAGAGAAGAAGAGTGTGTCCAAGGAGAAAACCCAAAGCGACGACGGAAAGGACGCGGAAAATGTCGACCTCCATACTGATTTTAAGGCAACTTTGGACATCAAAGGTAATGTCTGCTTCACTTTCAAAACTACTGTTACCGTTTCCTGACCGTGGTCAGGAGACACGCAGGAGGATTTCCCTCCAAGGCCAGAGTCGTCTCCGGGGGTAATGCTGCATTCGAGGATGGTTTTGTTTTTTTTGTTTTTTTCTTACAGGTTTACAGAAACATTGACATATACATCTGATCGGAAGTCGGAAATATCCGAGTTGAAACCTCCCAGTTCCGACCTCAAAGCGTTCGAGGTGAACGTAAACAACCAAAATGGCGGATAGTGATAAATTGTTTTTTATTTTGGTCCTCAAAACTCAATTTGACCTCCAGGAAACTTACCTTTTTGTAATTTTGCTTCATTTATTGTTTTAATCTTATTTCATAAGCATTCCATACAGTTAAGTAGCTTACCGTATAATTTCATGCAGCGATATAGCGGCAATACTGTCAATACGTTGCGTTACATGAAGTTATGGTGAATATTTATGAATGACGAAAGCTATCTAGTTTTATACTCGAGTAAATTGTGTTTTGGAATTCAGAGTGACGTCACATTGTAGTCCGCCGGTGAAGTCGGGGTCCTTGGTTTTGGGCTCCAGGTGGAGGAGTGGAACCGGCACCAAAGGCAAGTGACGGTTCCACTCCTCCACCTGGCGTGGGTTCGCTCCTCTGCCTGGGAGACCCATGTGGCTTACATGAAGTAAGCTTGTGTATGAATGAGTGATTTAAAAAAAAAAAAAAAAAAAAAAAAAAAAACAAAAGGGGGGGGGTCCTTGTTTTTTTCGGACTTTGTGAGTGGAATTTCCGAGTTCAAGGGGGCGTTCCCGGGGCACTTCTTGGTCTGAACTCGGATATTTCCGAATATAGTCGAATATATCCAAGTTGGGTTTTTTCCCACTTACGACCTGAAAGCCTTCGAGGCGAACGTAAACAACCAAAATGGCGGATAGATCAATTTTTATTTTTTTGGTCCTCAAACTCATTTTGACCTCTAGAAAACTTACCTTTTTGCAATTTTGCTTCATTTATAGTTTTAATCTTATTTCATAAGCATTCCATAGTTTAAGTATTTGACCATATAATTTCATGCAGGGAGATAGCGGCAGTACTGTCACGCACGTTGTGTTATGTCAAATATTTATGAATGAAGAAAGCTATCTAGTTTTATATTTGAGTAAATTGAGTTTTGCCATTCAGAGTGACGTCACATTGTAGTCCGCCGGTGAAGTCGGGGTACTCCTTTATTTATTTATTTATTTTTTTCTTCCGACTTCTCAAGGGGGTATATGCCACGGAAGAGGCGGGACTGTTTTTTGCACATCAGTTTGTTTCCGGTTCGGTTTGCGACGTGTGGGCTGCGTCAAAAATAATTATGCTTCCGACTTTGTGCCCCTCGGTTGCGCGTTCGCGGTAACCCGTCTTCCAGTCACCATACAGTGCACTGCATTGCGGGGGGAAGGTCGACTTAAATTTTTCCAGTCGACCTATTTTTAAAGTCGACTTGGTCGACTTTTTTTCCCAGCCCTAAAATAACTCCAATTGCGCGTCCGCAAAACGTTTTCTGTGGAACACCAGTTATTTTCTTAACGTTGGAGTACCTTGGATTTGGAGTTAAATTTACCAATTTGATTAGAAGTCTTTATCAGAATATTACTAGCTATGTCTTATTGTCAAATGGAGTCACTCCAAGATTTGATGTCTCTGTTGGTATTCCCCAAGGCTGCCCAACTATACCTTGTCGTTTTATATTAGTTAGTGAGATGTTAGCAATTTACTTAAAAAATTGTCAAGACCTGAAGAAATTGAATGTTTTGGACACAGACATAATCGAAACTAGAGCTGCGAGCAGCTATAAAGGGCCCTCGCAGCCCGGGCCACGTTGGAGTCCTTGCACGTTGGGGTACTTGCACGTTAGGGTCCTGGCACGTTGGGGTACTGGCATATTGGAAGCAAAATTTCTTTGAAAATGGCATAATAAACGTTTACCTGTAGAATATTTTTTTTGCCAGTGTGTGTCAAGCTCAACGGGTTTTGGTGATTGTTAAGACCTGCAAAAATCAGCGTCCTTTTTTATTTTTAGGCAATGAGTTGCCCTGATTGGTATTTTTTTTGTAAAAGTGTATATATACATCATCGTTCGTTGTACTCATTGCACAATGTTACTTTTATTGTCCAAAGGGGCAATCAAAAATGAATAAAACAAAATGGAAACGTACATACGTTTGGATCGGTGTGAAGCCAGTGAACAATTTGAGTGGTGGAAACTAAAAGAATATTCAGAAATGACTTAGTCATCACACTTAGAATGAGTTTACATTTTTTTGTACAAAATACCGTATGTGGGTTTTTTTTTTTTTATATAAGCCTCAAGGGCTAGGTGGCGCTGTATTTATAACTGAATGTTGTCATCGAGATACCTTCAGGCCTTGATTATGAGCATACATGTCAAGTGTGGGATTTTTTTGGGAGCATGTACCGTGGAGTTATTAAGCATATCCTTCATTCACGATATTGCTTTTAATGTCCACAGAGGCTATCAAAAATAAATAAAAATATATATATGTTTGGATAAGTCTGATGCCAGTGAACATTTTGAGTGGTGGAAACTAAAAGAATATTCATAAATGACTTAGTTATCACACTTAGAATGAGTTTACATTTTTTGTACAAAATACCGTATGTGGGGTATTTTTTTTTTATGCCTCAAGGGCTAGGTGGCGCTGCATATATAACTGAATGTTGTCATAGTGATAGCTTCAGGCCTTGACGATAAACATACATGTCAAGTTTGGGATTTTTTGGAGCATGTACCGGGGAGTTATTAAGCATATCCTTTTTCAGTGCGAAACACAAATTTTGATGCCCCGCCTTCATCATATAGTATTTCGAAAGGTCAAGATTTTTTCCCCCTGTCGTTGGCTCAGGTCTTGACATGGTCCAGGTCAAGTCTTAACTCAGTCAGATGAAACGTGTAGGAGAAGTGGGCAAAAGTCTGCGCCCTGTGAATGTGCAAAAATTGTCAAAAATTGGACATTCAAAAATTCGTAGCTCACTTCCTGTTCCTTTTAGCATATGGGTCCAAGAGACTTTTTTGTAGGTCTTGGGCTCCCTCATAAACCTAAAAATATTCGTCATTCTTGCTTAAACGTACAACCGGGGCTGCTTCGTTAAAAACTTCTAGGGGGCGCTATTGAGTCATTTTTGTAAAAATAGCACAATCAACAATAAAATATTGCTCATTTTACCAGGCCAGATGTGTGTGCCAAGTTTCATGAGTTTCTGTGCATGTTTAGACCCTCAAAACTGGCGTTGTTTTCTTGGCGAACACCGCTTAGCCACACCCACAGCAATTCGCGAAAACTCACAAACTTCGTGTTGTGACATCATGAAGGCCGAAACCCTCATCTGAGCAAATATGAGGTAGGTCCAGTTAACGTGTTTGGAGAAAAACGTAGAAGAAAATTCGTAATAAAAAAAATTGCCACTAGGTGGCGCTATCAGTTAGATGAAATATAAGTCAGTAGATGTCTTTAGGGCTGGACTCTCATCAAATGTGTGAAATTTTGAGAAGATAGGATCATCTCGGTCAAGTTAATGCAGCTTTTATTTTCACAAAAAATCTTCAGACTTTGCGTCACCGTAGCGGCCACGCCCTTTGGCGAAAAGTTACAATATTCGGTGTGGGGCATGATCAACATCTTAAGCCTTTTCTGACCAATTTTCAAATGGATCCCTTCAACAAGCTCAGCACAGTAGCTAAAAACGTAAAGTATGACATTTATTGTAACCACTAGGTGGCGCTATATGTATAACTGAATTTTATCATATAGATGTTTTCAGGCCGTGACTATTACGTTGCCTGAGAAGTTTGAGATTTTTTGGAGCTTGAACATGGGAGTTATTAAGCATTTGCTCTTTCTGGACAAATGAAATTTTAAAGGCAATATTTGATGCCCCGCCCCCGTCATATAGTATTTCAAAAAGGCAAGATGTTTTGCCCAGTTTTTCTCTCAGGTCTTGAGATGATAAATGCCAAGTTTGAAGTCAATTGGATGAAAAATGTTTGCAAAGGGGGAAAAAGCATGACCACAGTGAATGTGCCAAAATAGGCCAAAATTGGACATTAAAAAATTCATAGCTCACTTCCTGTACATTTTAGCTACATGGTCCCAATAGACTTTTTTGTGCGTCTCGGGGTGCTACACGTGCCTGCCAATTTTTGTTGCTCTAGCTCAAACGTGCCGGGCTTGGTTTTTATTTTTCTACGCTAGGGGGCGCTATCGAGTCGCATTGTTATGACGACTTAATAATATCAAATTTTTCGCCGGGCCTGAGGAGTGTGCAAAGTTCGGTGAGTTTTCGTGAATGTTTAGGTACCCAAAATCGCGATCGTTTGCGGAGAATAAAGAAGAAGAAGAAGAAGAAGAAGAATAATAACTAGAGCTGCGAGCAGCTATAAAGGGCCCTCGCAGCCCGGGCCACGTTGGAGTCCTTGCACGTTGGGGTACTTGCACGTTAGGGTACTGGCACGTTGGGGTACTGGCATATTGGAAGCAAAATTTCTTTGAAAATGGCATAATAAACGTTTACATGTAGAATATTTTTTTTGCCAGTGTGTGTCAAGCTCAACGGGTTTTGGTGATTGTTAAGACCTGCAAAAATCAGCGTCCTTTTTTATTTTTAGGCAATGAGTTGCCCTGATTGGTATTTTTTGTAAAAGTGTATATATACATCATCGCTCGTTGTACTCATTGCACAATGTTACTTTTATTGTCCAAAGGGGCAATCAAAAATGAATAAAACAAAATGGAAACGTACATACGTTTGGATCGGTGTGAAGCCAGTGAACAATTTGAGTGGTGGAAACTAAAAGAATATTCATAAATGACTTAGTTATAACACTTAGAATGAGTTTACATTTTTTGTACAAAATACCGTATGTGTTTATTTTTTTTTTTATAAGCCTCAAGGGCTAGGTGGCGCTGTATTTATAACTGAATGTTGTCATCGAGATACCTTCAGGCCTTGATTATAAGCATACATGTAAAGTGTGGGATTTTTTTTGGAGCATGTACCGTGGAGTTATTAAGCATATCCTTCATTCACGATATTGCTTTTAATGTCCACAGAGGCTATCAAAAATAAATAAAAATATATATATGTTTGGATAAGTCTGATGCCAGTGAACATTTTGAGTGGTGGAAACTAAAAGAATATTCATAAATGACTTAGTTATCACACTTAGAATGAGTTTACATTTTTTGTACAAAATACCGTATGTGGGGTATTTTTTTTTTATGCCTCAAGGGCTAGGTGACGCTGCACATATAACTGAATGTTGTCATTGAGATAGCTTCAGGCCTTGACGATAAACATACATGTCAAGTTTGGGATTTTTTGGAGCATGTACCGGGGAGTTATGAAGCATATCCTTTTTCAGTGCGAAACACAAAATTTGATGCCCCGCCTTCATCATATAGTATTTCGAAAAGTCAAGATTTTTCCCCCTGTCGTTGGCTCAGGTCTTGACATGGTCCAGGTCAAGTCTTAACTCAGTCAGATGAAACGTGTAGGAGAAGTGGGCAAAAGTCTGCCCCCTGTGAATGTGCAAAAATCGTCAAAAATGGGACATTCAAAAATTCGTAGCTCACTTCCTGTTCATTTTAGCATATGGGTCCAAGAGACTTTTTTGTAGGTCTTTGGCTCCCTCATACACCTAAAAATTTTCGTAGATCTTGCTTAAATGTACAATCGGGGCTACTTCGTTAAAAATTTCTAGGGGGCGCTATTGAGTCATTTTTGTAAAAATAGGACAATACATGATAAAATATTGCTCATTTTGCCAGGCCAGATATGTGTGCCAAGTTTCATGAGTTTCTGCGCATGTTTAGACCCTCAAAACTGGCGTTGTTTTCTTGGCGAACAGTGCTTAGCCACGCCCACAGCGATTCGCGAAAACTCACAAACTTCGTGTTGTGACATCATGAAAGCCGAATCCCTCATCTGAGCAAATATGAGGTAGGTCCAGTTCAAGTGTTTGGAGAAAAAACGTAGAAGAAAATTCGTAAGAAAAAAAATTGCCACTAGTTGGCGCTATCAGTAAGATGAAATATAAGTTCATAGATGTCTTTAGGGCTGGACTCTCATCAAATGTGTGAAATTTTGAGAAGATAGGATCATCTCGGTCAAGTTCATGCAGCTTTTATTGTCACGAAAAATCTTTAGACTTTGCGGCACCGTAGCGGCCACGCCCTTTGGCGAAAAGTTACAATATTCTGTGTGGGGCATGATCAACATCTTAAGGCTTTTCTGACCAATTTTCAACTGGATCCCTTCAACGAGCTCAGCGCAGTAACTAAAAACGTAAAGTATGACATTTATTGTTACCACTAGGTGGCGCTATATGTATAACTGAATTTTATCATATAGATGTTTTCAGGCCGTGACTATTACATTGCCGGAGAAGTTTGAGATTTTTTGGAGCTTGAACATGGGAGTTATTAAGCATTTGCTCTTTCTGGACAAATGAAATTTTAAAGGCAATATTTGATGCCCTGCCCCCGTCATATAGTATTTCAAAAAGGCAAGATGTTTTGCCCAGTTGTTCTCTCAGGTCTTGAGATGATAAATGCCAAGTTTGAAGTCAATTGGATGAAAAATGTTTGCAAAGGGGGAAAAAGCATGACCACAGTGAATGTGCCAAAATAGGCCAAAATTGGACATTAAAAAATTCATAGCTCACTTCCTGTACATTTTAGCTACATGGTCCCAATAGACTTTTTTGTGCGTCTCGGGGTGCTACACGTGCCTGACAATTTTTGTTGCTCTAGCTCAAACGTGCCGGGCTTGGTTTTTATTTTTCTACGCTAGGGGGCGCTATCGAGTCGCATTGTTATGACGACTTAATAATATCAAATTTTTCGCCGGGCCTGAGGAGTGTGCAAAGTTCGGTGAGTTTTCGTGAATGTTTAGGTACCCAAAATCGCGATCGTTTGCGGAGAATAAAGAAGAAGAAGAAGAAGAATAATAATAACTAGAGCTGCGAGCAGCTATAAAGGGCCCTCGCAGCCCGGGCCACGTTGGGGTCCTTGCACGTTGGGGTACTGGCATATTGGAAGCAAAATTTCTTTGAAAATGGCATAATAAACGTTTACATGTAGAATATTTTTTTTTGCTAGTGTGTGTCAAGCTCAACGGGTTTTGGTGGTTGTTAAGACCTGCAAAAATCAGCGTCTTTTTTTATTTTTAGGCAATGAGTTGCCCTGATTGGTATTTTTTGTAAAAGTGTATATACACATCATCGCTCGTTGTACTCATTGCACAATGTTACTTTTATTGTCCAAAGGGGCAATCAAAAATGAATAAAACAAAATGGAAACGTACATACGTTTGGATCGGTGTGAAGCCAGTGAACAATTTGAGTGGTGGAAACTAAAAGAATATTCATAAATGACTTAGTTATCACACTTAGAATGAGTGTACATTTTTTGTACAAAACACCGTATGTGTTTTTTTTTATATATATATATATATATATAAATGCCTCAAGGGCTAGGTGGCGCTGTATTTATAACTGAATGTTGTCATAGAGATACCTTCAGGCCTTGATTATAAGCATACATGTCAAGTGTGGGATTTTTTTTGGAGCATGTACCGTGGAGTTATTAAGCATATCCTTCATTCACGATATTGCTTTTAATGTCCATAAAGGCTATCAAAAATAAATAAAAATATATGTATGTTTGGATAAGTCTGATGCCAGTGAACATTTTGAGTGGTGGAAACTAAAAGAATATTCATAAATGACTTAGTTATCACACTTAGAATGAGTTTACATTTTTTGTACAAAATACCGTATGTGGGGTATTTTTTTTTTATGCCTCAAGGGCTAGGTGGCGCTGCATATATAACTGAATGTTGTCATAGAGATAACTTCAGGCCTTGACGATAAACATACATGTCAAGTTTGGGATTTTTTGGAGCATGTACCGGGGAGTTATCAAGCATATCCTTTTTCATTGCGAAACACAAATTTTGATGCCCCGCCCTCATCATATAGTATTTTGAAAAGTCAAAAATTTTCCCCCTGTCGTTGGCTCAGGTCTTGACATGGTCCAGGCCAAGTCTTAACTCAGTCGGATGAAACGTGTAGGAGAAGTGGGCAAAAGTCTGCCCCCTGTGAATGTGCAAAAATCGTCAAAAATGGGACATTCAAAAATTCGTAGCTCACTTCCTGTTCATTTTAGCATATGGGTACAAGAGACTTTTTTGTAGGTCTTGGGCTCCCTCATACACCTAAAAATATTCGTCGTTCTTGCTTAAACGTACAACTGGGGCTGTTTCGTTAAAGATTTCTAGGGGGCGCTATTGAGTCATTTTTGTAAAAATAGCACAATCGCCGATAAAAAATTGCTCATTTTGCCAGGCCAGCTGTGTGTGCCAAGTTTCGTGTGTTTCTGTGCCAGTTTAGGCCCTCAAAATTGGCGTTGTTTTCTTGGCGAACAGCGCTTAGCCACGCCCACAGCGACTCGCGAAAACTCACAAACTTCGTGTTGTGACAGCATGAAGGCCGACACCCTCATCTGAGCAAATATGAGGTAGGTCCAGTTAACATGGTTGGAGAAAAACATTGAAGAAAAATCGTAAGAAAAAAAATTGCCACTAGGTGGCGCTATCAGTAAGATGAAATATAAGTTTGTAGATGTCTTTAGGGCTGGACTCTCATCAATTGTGTACAATTTTGAGAAGATAGCATCATCTCGGTCAAGTTAATGCAGCTTTTGTTGTCACGAGAAATCTTCAGACTTTGCGGCACCGTAGCGGCCACGCCCTTTGGCGAAAAGTTACAATATTCGGTGTGGGGCATGATCAACATCTTAAGGCTTTTCTGACCAATTTTCAACTGGATCCCTTCAACGAGCTCAGCACAGTAGCTAAAAACGTAAAGTATGACAATTATTGTTACCACTAGGTGGCGCTACATGGATAACTGAATTTTATCATATAGATGTTTTCAGGCCGTGACTATTAAGTTGCCTGATAAGTTTGAGATTTTTTGGAGCTTGAACATGGGAGTTATTAAGCATTTGCTCTTTCTGGACAAATGAAATTTTAAAGGCAATATTTGATGCCCCGCCCCCGTCATATAGTATTTCGAAAAGGCAAGATTTTTTCCCCAGTTGTTCTCTCAGGTCTTGAGATGATAAATGCCAAGTTTGAAGTCAATTGGATGAAAAATGTTTGCAAAGGGGGAAAAAGCATGACCACAGTGAATGTGCCAAAATAGGCCAAAATTGGACATTAAAAAATTCATAGCTCACTTCCTGTACATTTTAGCTACATGGTCCCAATAGACTTTTTTGTGCGTCTCGGGGTGCTACACGTGCCTGCCAATTTTCGTTGCTCTAGCTCAAACATGCCGGGCTTGGTTTTTATTTTTCTATGCTAGGGGGCGCTATAGAGTCGCGTTGTTATGACGACTTCATAATATCAAATTTTTCGCCGGGCCTGAGGAGTGTGCAAAGTTTGGTGAGTTTTCGTAAATGTTTAGGTACCCAAAATCGTGATCGTTTACGGAGAAGAAGAAGAAGAAGAGTAATAATAATAATAACTAGAGCTGCGAGCAGCTATAAAGGGCCCTCGCAGCCCGGGCCACGTTGGGGTACTTGTACGTTGGGGAACTTGCACATTGGGGTACTGGCACATTGGAAGCAGAATTTCTTTGAAAATGGCATGATAAACATGTGGATTTTTTATTTTTTTTGCCAGGTGTGATGAGTGTGTCAAGCTCAATGGGTTTTGGTGATTGTTAAGATCTGCAAAAATCAGCGTCTTTTTTTTATTTTTAGGCAATGAGTTGCCCTGATTGGTATTTTTCGTAAAAGTATATATACACACATCATCGCTCGTACTCAATGTTGCTTTTATTGTCCATAGAGGCGATCAAAAAAATAAATAAAACTAAATAAAAAATACGTATGTTTGGATCGGTCTGATGCCAGTGAACATATTGAGTGGTGGAAAGTTCAAGAATATTCATAAATGACTTAGTTATCACACTTACAATGAGTCTACAATTTTTGCAAAAATACCGTAAGTGAGGCATTTTTTTTTTAAGCCTCAAGGACTAGGTGGCGCTGTATTTATAACTGAATTTTGTCATAGAGATACCTTCAGGCCTTGACTATAAATATACATTTCAAGTATGGGATTTTTTGGAGCATGTACCGGGGAGTTATTAAGCATAGCCTTCATTCACGATATTGCTTTTAATGTCCATAGAGGCTATCAAAAATACATAAAACTAAATAACAAAAATATGTATGTTTGGTTAGGTCTGATGCCAGTGAATATTTTGAGTGGTGGAAAGTAAAAGAATATTCCTAAATGACTGAGTTATCACACTTAGAATGAGTTTACATTTTTTGTACAAAATACCGTAAGTGGGGTATTTTTTTTTCATGCCTCAAGGGCTAGGTGGCGCTGCATATATAACTGAATGTTGTCATAGAGATAGCTTCAGGCCTTGACGATAAACATACATGTCAAGTTTGGGATTTTTTGGAGCATGTACCGGGGAGTTATTAAGCATATCCTTTTTCAGTGCAAAACACAAATTTTGATGCCCCGCCTTCATCATATAGTATTTCCAAAAGTCAAGATTTTTCCGTCTGTTGTTGGCTCAGGTCTTGACATGGTCCAGGTCAAGTCTTAACTCAGTCGGATGAAACGTGTAGGAGAAGTGGGCAAAAGTATGCCCCCTGAAAATGTGCAAAAATCGTCAAAAATGGGACATTCAAAAATTCGTAGCTCACTTCCTGTTCATTTTAGCACATGGGTACAAGAGACGTTTTTGTAGGTCTTGGGCTCCCTCATACACCTAAAAATATTCGTCGTTTTTGCTTAAACGTACAACCGGGGCTGCTTCGTTAAAAATTTCGAGGGGGCGCTATTGAGTCATTTTTGTAAAAATAGCACAATCAACAATAAAATATTGCTCATTTTACCAGGCCAGATGTGTGTGCCAAGTTTCAGGAGTTTCTGTGCATGTTTAGACCCTCAAAACTGGCGTTGTTTTCTTGGCGAACAGCGCTTAGCCACGCCTACAGCAATTCGCGAAAACTCACAAACTTCGTGTTGTGACATCATGAAGGCCGAAACCCTCCTCTGAGCAAATATGAGGTAGGTCCAGTTAACGTGTTTGGAGAAAAAACGTAGAAGAAAATTCGTAAGAAAAAAAATTGCCACTAGGTGTCGCTATCAGTTAGATGAAATGTAAGTTAGTAGATGTCTTTAGGGCTGGACTCTCATCAAATGTGTGAAATTTTGAGAAGATAGGATCATCTCGGTCAAGTTAATGCAGCTTTTATTTTCACGAAAAATCTTCAGATTTTGCGTCACCGTAGCGGCCACGCCCTTTGATGAAAAGTTACAATATTCGGTGTGGGGCATGATCAACATCTTAAGGCTTTTCTGACCAATTTTCAAATGGATCCCTTCAACAAGCTCAGCACAGTAGCTAAAAACGTAAAGTATGACATTTATTGTAACCACTAGGTGGCGCTATATGTATAACTGAATTTTGTCATATAGATGTTTTCAGGCTGTGACTATTACGTTGCCTGAGAAGTTTGAGATTTTTTGGAGCTTGAACATGGGAGTTATTAAGCATTTGCTCTTTCTGGACAAATGAAATTTTAAAGGCAATATTTGATGCTCCGCCCCCGTCGTATAGTATTTCGAAAAGGCAAGATGTTTTGCCCAGCTGTTCTCTTAGGTCTTGAGATGATAAATGCCAAGTTTGAAGTCAATTGGATGAAAAATGTTTGCAAAGGGGGAAAAAGCATGACCACAGTGAATGTGCCAAAATAGGCCAAAATTGGACATTAAAAAATTCATAGCTCACTTCCTGTACATTTTAGCTACATGGTCCCAATAGACTTTTTTGTGCGTCTCGGGGTGCTACACGTGCCTGCCAATTTTCGTTGCTCTAGCTCAAACGTGTCGGGCTTGGTTTTTATTTTTCTACGCTAGGGGGCGCTATAGAGCCGCGTTGTTATAACGACTTCATAATATCAAATTTTTCGCCGGACCTGAGGAGTGTGCAAAGTTTGGTGAGTTTTCGTGAATATTTAGGTACCCAAAATCGCGATTGTTTGCGGAGAATAAAGAAGAAGAAGAATAATAATAATAATAATAATAATAATAATAATTTTTACAAAAACAATAGGGACCTCGCAGCGGTCGCTGCTCGGGCCCTAACTAGAGCTGCGAGCAGCTATAAAGGGCCCTCGCAGCCCGGGCCACGTTGGGGTACTTGCACGTTGGGGAACTTGCACATTGGGGTAGTGGCACATTGGAAGCAGAATTTCTTTGAAAATGGCATGATAAACATGTGGACTTTTTTTTTTTTTTTTTTGCCAGGTGTGATGAGTGTGTCAAGCTCAATGGGTTTTGGTGATTGTTAAGATCTGCAAAAATCAGCGTCTTTTTTTTATTTTTAGGCAATGAGTTGCTCTGATTGGTATTTTTCGTAAAAGTATATATACACACATCATCGCTCGTACTCATTGCACAATGTTGCTTTTATTGTCCATAGAGGCGATAAAAATAAAAAATAAAACTAAATAAAAAATACGTATGTTTGGATCGGTCTGATACCAGTGAACATATTGAGTGGTGGAAAGTAAAAGAATATTCATAAATGACTTAGTTATCACACTTACAATGAGTTTACAATTTTTGCAAAAATACCGTAAGTGAGGCATTTTTTTTTTATGCCTCAAGGACTAGGTGGCGCTGTATTAATAACTGAATTTTGTCATAGAGATACCTTCAGGCCTTGACTCTAAATATACATTTCAAATATGGGATTTTTTGGAGCATGTACCTGGGAGTTATTAAGCATAGCCTTCATTCACGATATTGCTTTTAATGTCCATAGAGGCTATCAAAAATACATAAAACTAAATAACAAAAATATGTATGTTTGGTTAGGTCTGATGCCAGTGAATATTTTGAGTGGTGGAAGGTAAAAGAATATTCCTAAATGACTTAGTTATCACACTTAGAATGAGTTTACATTTTTTGTACAAAATACCGTAAGTGGGGTATTTTTTTTTCATGCCTCAAGGGCTAGGTGGCGCTGCATATATAACTGAATGTTGTCATAGAGATACCTTCAGGCCTTGACGATAAACATACATGTCAAGTTTGGGATTTTTTGGAGCATGTATCGGGGAGTTATTAAGCATATCCTTTTTCAGTGCGAAACACAAATTTTGATGCCCCGCCCTCATCATATAGTATTTCCAAAAGTCAAGATTTTTCCGTCTGTTGTTGGCTCAGGTCTTGGCATGGTCCAGGTCAAGTCATAAGTCAGTCGGATAAAACGTGTAGGAGAAGTGGGCAAAAGTATGCCCTCTGAAAATGTGCAAAAATCGTAAAAAATGGGACATTCAAAAATTCGTAGCTCACTTTCTGTTCATTTTAGCATATGGGTCCAAGAGACTTTTTTGTAGGTCTTTGGCTCCCTCATACACGTAAAAATTTTCGTAGATCTTGCTTAAACGTACAATCGGGGCTGCTTCGTTAAAAATTTCTAGGGGGCGCTATTGAGTCATTTTTGTAAAAATAGCACAATCAACAATAAAATATTGTTCATTTTACCAGGCCAGATGTGTGTGCCAAGTTTCATGAGTTTCTGCGCATGTTTAGACCCTCAAAACTGGCGTTGTTTTCTTGGCGAACAGTGCTTAGCCACGCCCACAGCGATTCGCGAAAACTCACAAACTTCGTGTTGTGACATCATGAAGGCCGAAACCCTCATCTGAGCAAATATGAGGTTGGTCCAGTTAACGTGTTTGGAGAAAAAATGTACAAGAAAATTCGTAAGAAAAAAAATTGCCACTAGGTGGCGCTATCAGTAAGATGAAATATAAGTTCGTAGATGTCTTTAGGGCTGGACTCTCATCAAATGTGTGAAATTTTGAGAAGATAGGATCATCTCGGTCAAGTTCATGCAGCTTTTATTGTCACGAAAAATCTTCAGACTTTGCGGCACCGTAGCGGCCACGCCCTTTGGCGAAAAGTTACAATATTCGGTGTTGGGCATGATCAACATCTTAAGGCTTTTCTGACCAACTTTCAACTGGATCCCTTCAACGAGCTCAGCGCAGCAGCTAAAAACGTAAAGTATGACATTTATTGTCACCACTAGGTGGCGCTATATGTATAACTGAATTTTATCATATAGATGTTTTCAGGCCGTGACTATTACGTTGCCTGAGAAGTTTGAGATTTTTTGGAGCTTGAACATGGGAGTTATTAAGCATTTGCTCTTTCTGGACAAATGAAATTTTAAAGACAATATTTGATGCCCCGCCCCCATCATATAGTATTTCGAAAAGGCAAGACTTTTTGCCCAGTTGTTCTCTCAGGTCTTGAGATGATAAATGCCAAGTTTGATGTGAATTGGATGAAAAATGTTTGCAGAGGGAGAAAAAGCATGACCACAGTGAATGTGCCAAAATAGGCCAAAATTGGACATAAAAAAATTCATAGCTCATTTCCTGTACATTTTAGCTACATGGTCCCAATAGACTTTTTTGTGCGTCTCGGGGTGCTACACGTGCCTGCCAATTTTCGTTGCTCTAGCTCAAACGTGCCAGGCTTGGTTTTTATTTTTCTACGCTAGGGGGCGCTATAGAGTCGCGTTGTTATGACGACTACATAATATCAAATTTTTCGCCGGGCCTGAGGAGTGTGCAAAGTTTGGTGAGTTTTCGTAAATGTTTAGGTACCCAAAATCGTGATCGTTTACGGAGAAGAAGAAGAAGAAGAAGAAGAATAATAATAATAATAATAATCCGATCGAAAAACAATAGGGACCTCGCAGCGGTAGCTGCTCGGGCCCTAATAATAATCCGATCGAAAAACAATAGGGACCTCGCAGCGGTAGCTGCTCGGGCCCTAATAATAATTTTTACAAAAACAATAGGGACCTCGCAGCGGTCGCTGCTCGGGCCCTAACTAGAGCTGCGAGCAGCTATAAAGGGCCCTCGCAGCCCGGGCCACGTTGGGGTCCTTGCACGTTGGGGTACTTGCACGTTGGGGTACTGGCACATTGGGGTACTGGCATATTGGAAGCAAAATTTCTTTGAAAATGGCATAATAAACGTTTACATGTAGAATATTTTTTTGCCAGTGTGTGTGTCAAGCTCAACGGGTTTTGGTGATTGTTAAGACCTGCAAAAATCAGCGTCCTTTTTTATTTTTAGGCAATGAGTTGCCCTGATTGGTATTTTTTTGTAAAAGTGTATATACACATCATCGCTCGTTGTACTCATTGCACAATGTTACTTTTATTGTCCAAAGGGGCAATCAAAAATGAATAAAACAAAATGGAAACGTACATACGTTTGGATCGGTGTGAAGCCAGTGAACAATTTGAGTGGTGGAAACTAAAAGAATATTCATAAATGACTTAGTTATCACACTTAGAATGAGTGTACATTTTTTGTACAAAATACCGTTTGTGGGGTATTTTTTTTTTTTTTTATATAAGCCTCAAGGGCAAGGTGGCGCTGTATTTATAACTGAATGTTGTCATAGAGATACCTTCAGGCCTTGATTATAAGCATACATGTCAAGTGTGGGATTTTTTTTGGAGCATGTACCGTGGAGTTATTAAGCATATCCTTCATTCACGATATTGCTTTTAATGTCCATAGAGGCTATCAAAAATAAATAAAAATATATATATGTTTGGATAAGTCTGATGCCAGTGAACATTTTGAGTGGTGGAAACTAAAAGAATATTCATAAATGACTTCGTTATCACACTTAGAATGAGTTGACATTTTTTGTACAAAATACCGTATGTGGGGTATTTTTTTTTCATGCCTCAAGGGCTAGGTGGCGCTGCATATATAACTGAATGTTGTCATAGAGATAACTTCAGGCCTTGACGATAAACATACATGTCAAGTTTGGGATTTTTTGGAGCATGTCCCGGGGAGTTATCAAGCATATCCTTTTACATTGCGAAACACAAATTTTGATGCCCCGCCCTCATCATATAGTATTTCGAAAAGTCAAAATTTTTCCCCCTGTCGTTGGCTCAGGTCTTGACATGGTCCAGGCCAAGTCTTAACTCAGTCGGATGAAACGTGTGGGAGAAGTGGGCAAAAGTCTGCCCCCTGTGAATGTGCAAAAATCGTCAAAAATGGGACATTCAAAAATTCGTAGCTCACTTCCTGTTCATTTTAGCATATGGGTACAAGAGACTTTTTTTGTAGGTCTTGGGCTCCCTCATACACCTAAAAATATTCGTCGTTCTTGCTTAAACGTACAACCGGGGCTGCTTCGTTAAAAATTTCGAGGGGGCGCTATTGAGTCATTTTTGTAAAAATAGCACAATCAACAATAAAATATTGTTCATTTTACCAGGCCAGATGTGTGTGCCAAGTTTCATGAGTTTCTGCGCATGTTTAGACCCTCAAAACTGGCGTTGTTTTCTTGGCGAACAGTGCTTAGCCACGCCCACAGCGATTCGCGAAAACTCACAAACTTCGTGTTGTGACATCATGAAGGCCGAAACCCTCATCTGAGCAAATATGAGGTTGGTCCAGTTAACGTGTTTGGAGAAAAAATGTACAAGAAAATTCGTAAGAAAAAAAATTGCCACTAGGTGGCGCTATCAGTAAGATGAAATATAAGTTCGTAGATGTCTTTAGGGCTGGACTCTCATCAAATGTGTGAAATTTTGAGAAGATAGGATCATCTCGGTCAAGTTAATGCAGCTTTTATTGTCACGAAAAATCTTCAGATTTTGCGGCACCGTAGCGGCCACGCCCTTTGGCGAAAAGTTACAATATTCGGTGTTGGGCATGATCAACATCTTAAGGCTTTTCTGACCAACTTTCAACTGGATCCCTTCAACGAGCTCAGCGCAGTAGCTAAAAACGTAAAGTATGACATTTATTGTCACCACTAGGTGGCGCTATATGTATAACTGAATTTTGTCATATAGATGTTTTCAGGCTGTGACTATTACGTTGCCTGAGAAGTTTGAGATTTTTTGGAGCTTGAACATGGGAGTTATTAAGCATTTGCTCTTTCTGGACAAATGAAATTTTAAAGGCAATATTTAATGCTCCGCCCCCGTCGTATAGTATTTCGAAAAGGCAAGATGTTTTGCCCAGCTGTTCTCTTAGGTCTTGAGATGATAAATGCCAAGTTTGAAGTCAATTGGATGAAAAATGTTTGCAAAGGGGGAAAAAGCATGACCACAGTGAATGTGCCAAAATTGGACATTAAAAAATTCATAGCTCACTTCCTGTACATTTTAGCTACATGGTCCCAATAGACTTTTTTTGTGCGTCTCGGGGTGCTACACGTGCCTGCCAATTTTCGTTGCTCTAGCTCAAACGTGTCGGGCTTGGTTTTTATTTTTCTACGCTAGGGGGCGCTATAGAGCCGCGTTGTTATAACGACTTCATAATATCAAATTTTTCGCCGGACCTGAGGAGTGTGCAAAGTTTGGTGAGTTTTCGTGAATATTTAGGTACCCAAAATCGCGATTGTTTGCGGAGAATAAAGAAGAAGAAGAATAATAATAACTAGAGCTGCGAGCAGCTATAAAGGGCCCTCGCAGCCCGGGCCACGTTGGGGTCCTTGCACGTTGGGGTACTTGCACGTTGGGGTACTGGCACGTTGGGGTACTGGCATATTGGAAGCAAAATTTCTTTGAAAATGGCATAATAAACGTTTACATGTAGAATATTTTTTTGCCAGTGTGTGTGTCAAGCTCAACGGGTTTTGGTGATTGTTAAGACCTGCAAAAATCAGCGTCCTTTTTTATTTTTAGGCAATGAGTTGCCCTGATTGGTATTTTTTTGTAAAAGTGTATATACACATCATCGCTCGTTGTACTCATTGCACAATGTTACTTTTATTGTCCAAAGGGGCAATCAAAAATGAATAAAACAAAATGGAAACGTACATACGTTTGGATCGGTGTGAAGCCAGTGAACAATTTGAGTGGTGGAAACTAAAAGAATATTCATAAATGACTTAGTTATCACACTTAGAATGAGTGTACATTTTTTGTACAAAATACCGTATGTGGGGTATTTATTTTTTTTTTTATATAAGCCTCAAGGGCTAGGTGGCGCTGTATTTATAACTGAATGTTGTCATAGAGATACCTTCAGGCCTTGATTATAAGCATACATGTCAAGTGTGGGATTTTTTTTTGGAGCATGTACCGTGGAGTTATTAAGCATATCCTTCATTCACGATATTGCTTTTAATGTCCATAGAGGCTATCAAAAATAAATAAAAATATATATATGTTTGGATAAGTCTGATGCCAGTGAACATTTTGAGTGGTGGAAACTAAAAAAATATTCATAAATGACTTAGTTATCACACTTAGAATGAGTGTACATTTTTTGTACAAAATACCGTATGTGGGGTATTTTTTTTTCATGCCTCAAGGGCTAGGTGGCGCTGCATATATAACTGAATGTTGTCATAGAGATAACTTCAGGCCTTGACGATAAACATACATGTCAAGTTTGGGATTTTTTGGAGCATGTACCGGGGAGTTATCAAGCATATCCTTTTTCATTGTGAAACACAAATTTTGATGCCCCGCCCTCATCATATAGTATTTCGAAAAGTCAAAATTTTTCCCCCTGTCGTTGGCTCAGGTCTTGACATGGTCCAGGCCAAGTCTTAACTCAGTCGGATGAAACATGTAGGAGAAGTGGGCAAAAGTCTGCCCCCTGTGAATGTGCAAAAATCGTCAAAAATGGGACATTCAAAAATTCGTAGCTCACTTCCTGTTCATTTTAGCATATGGGTACAAGAGACTTTTTTGTAGGTCTTGGGCTCCCTCATACACTTAAAAATATTCGGCGTTCTTGCTTAAACGTACAACCGGGGCTGCTTCGTTAAAAATTTCAAGGGGGCGCTATTGAGTCATTTTTGTAAAAATAGCACAATCAACAATAAAATATTGCTCATTTTACCAGGCCAGATGTGTGTGCCAAGTTTCAGGAGTTTCTGTGCATGTTTAGACCCTCAAAACTGGCGTTGTTTTCTTGGCGAACAGCGCTTAGCCACGCCTACAGCAATTCGCGAAAACTCACAAACTTCGTGTTGTGACATCATGAAGGCCGAAACCCTCCTCTGAGCAAATATGAGGTAGGTCCAGTTAACGTGTTTGGAGAAAAACGTAGAAGAAAATTCGTAAGAAAAACAATTGCCACTAGGTGGCGCTATCAGTTAGATGAAATGTAAGTTAGTAGATGTCTTTAGAGCTGGACTCTCATCAAATGTGTGAAATTTTGAGAAGATAGGATCATCTCGGTCAAGTTAATGCAGCTTTTATTTTCACGAAAAATCTTCAGATTTTGCGTCACCGTAGCGGCCACGCCCTTTGGCGAAAAGTTACAATATTCGGTGTGGGGCATGATCAACATCTTAAGGGTTTTCTGAACAATTTTCAACTGGATCCCTTCAACGAGCTCAGCGCAGTAGCTAAAAACGTAAAGTATGACATTTATTGTAACCACTAGGTGGCGCTATATGTATAACTGAATTTTGTCATATAGATGTTTTCAGGCTGTGACTATTACGTTGCCTGAGAAGTTTGAGATTTTTTGGAGCTTGAACATGGGAGTTATTAAGCATTTGCTCTTTCTGGACAAATGAAATTTTAAAGGCAATATTTGATGCTCCGCCCCCGTCGTATAGTATTTCGAAAAGGCAAGATGTTTTGCCCAGCTGTTCTCTTAGGTCTTGAGATGATAAATGCCAAGTTTGAAGTCAATTGGATGAAAAATGTTTGCAAAGGGGGAAAAAGCATGACCACAGTGAATGTGCCAAAATAGGCCAAAATTGGACATTAAAAAATTCATAGCTCACTTCCTGTACATTTTAGCTACATGGTCCCAATAGACTTTTTTGTGCGTCTCGGGGTGCTACACGTGCCTGCCAATTTTCGTTGCTCTAGCTCAAACGTGTCAGGCTTGGTTTTTATTTTTCTACGCTAGGGGGCGCTATAGAGTCGCGTTGTTATAACGACTTCATAATATCAAATTTTTCGCCGGACCTGAGGAGTGTGCAAAGTTTGGTGAGTTTTCGTGAATATTTAGGTACCCAAAATCGCGATTGTTTGCGGAGAATAAAGAATAATAATAATAACTAGAGCTGCGAGCAGCTATAAAGGGCCCTCGCAGCCCGGGCCACGTTGGGGTCCTTGCACGTTGGGGTACTTGCACGTTGGGGTACTGGCACATTGGGGTACTGGCATATTGGAAGCAAAATGTCTTTGAAAATGGCATAATAAACGTTTACATGTAGAATATTTTTTTGCCAGTGTGTGTGTCAAGCTCAACTGGTTTTGGTGATTGTTAAGACCTGCAAAAATCAGCGTCCTTTTTTATTTTTAGGCAATGAGTTGCCCTGATTGGTATTTTTTTGTAAAAGTGTATATACACATCATCGCTCGTTGTACTCATTGCACAATGTTACTTTTATTGTCTAAAGGGGCAATCAAAAATGAATAAAACAAAATGGAAACGTACATACGTTTGGATCGGTGTGAAGCCAGTGAACAATTTGAGTGGTGGAAACTAAAAGAATATTCATAAATGACTTAGTTATCACACTTAGAATGAGTGTACATTTTTTGTACAAAATACCGTATGTGGGGTTTTTTTTTTTCATGCCTCAAGGGCTAGGTGGCGCTGCATATATAACTGAATGTTGTCATAGAGATAACTTCAGGCCTTGACGATAAACATACATGTCAAGTTTGGGATTTTATGGAGCATGTCCCGGGGAGTTATCAAGCATATCCTTTTACATTGCGAAACACAAATTTCGATGCCCCGCCCTCATCATATAGTATTTCGAAAAGTCAAAATTTTTCCCCCTGTCGTTGGCTCAGGTCTTGACATGGTCCAGGCCAAGTCTTAACTCAGTCGGATGAAACGTGTAGGAGAAGTGGGCAAAAGTCTGCCCCCTGTGAATGTGCAAAAATCGTCAAAAATGGGACAATCAAAAATTCGTAGCTCACTTCCTGTTCATTTTAGCATATGGGTACAAGAGACTTTTTTGTAGGTCTTGGGCTCCTTCATACACCTAAAAATATTCGGTGTTCTTGCTTAAACGTACAACCGGGGCTGCTTCGTTAAAAGTCTCGAGGGGGCGCTATTGAGTCATTTTTGTAAAAATAGCACAATCAACAATAAAATATTGCTCATTTTACCAGGCCAGATGTGTGTGCCAAGTTTCAGGAGTTTCTGTGCATGTTTAGACCCTCAAAACTGGCGTTGTTTTCTTGGCGAACAGTGCTTAGCCACGCCCACAGCAATTCGCGAAAACTCACAAACTTCGTGTTGTGACATCATGAAGGCCGAAACCCTCATCTGAGCAAATATGAGGTAGGTCCAGTTGACGTGTTTGGAGAAAAACGTAGAAGAAAATTCGTAAGAAAAAAAATTGCCACTAGGTGGCGCTATCAGTTAGATGAAATATAAGTCAGTAGATGTCTTTAGGGCTGGACTCTCATCAAATGTGTGAAATTTTGAGAAGATAGGATCATCTCGGTCAAGTTAATGCAGCTTTTATTTTCACGAAAAATCTTCAGACTTTGCGTCACCGTAGCGGCCACGCCCTTTGGCGAAAAGTTACAATATTCGGTGTGGGGCATGATCAACATGTTAAGGCTTTTCTGACCAATTTTCAAATGGATCCCTTCAACAAGCTCAGCACAGTAGCTAAAAACGTAAAGTATGACATTTATTGTAACCACTAGGTGGCGCTATATGTATAACTGAATTTTATCATATAGATGTTTTCAGGCCGTGACTATTACGTTGCCTGAGAAGTTTGAGATTTTTTGGAGCTTGAACATGGGAGTTATTAAGCATTTGCTCTTTCTGGACAAATGAAATTTTAAAGGCAATATTTGATGCCCCGCACTCGTCAAAAAGTATTTCAAAAAGGCAAGATGTTTTGCCCAGTTGTTCTCTCAGGTCTTGAGATGATAAATGCCAAGTTTGAAGTCAATTGGATGAAAAATGTTTGCAAAGGGGGAAAAAGCATGACCACAGTGAATGTGCCAAAATAGGCCAAAATTGGACATTAAAAAATTCATAGCTCACTTCCTGTACATTTTAGCTACATGGTCCCAATAGACTTTTTTGTGCGTCTCGGGGTGCTGCACGTGCCTGCCAATTTTTGTTGCTCTAGCTCAAACGTGCCGAGATTGGTTTTTATTTTTCTACGCTAGGGGGCGCTGTCGAGTCGCATTGTTATGACGACTTAATAATATCAAATTTTTCGCCGGGCCTGAGGTGTGTGCAAAGTTCGGTGAGTTTTCGTGAATGTTTAGGTACCCAAAATCGCGATCGTTTGCGGAGAATAAAGAATAATAATAATAATAATAATAATAATAATAATAACTAGAGCTGCGAGCAGCTATAAAGGGCCCTCGCAGCCCGGGCCACGTTGGAGTCCTTGCACGTTGGGGTACTTGCACGTTAGGGTACTGGCACGTTGGGGTACTGGCACGTTGGGGTACTGGCATATTGGAAGCAAAATTTCTTTGAAAATGGCATAATAAACGTTTACATGTAGAATATTTTTTTTGCCAGTGTGTGTCAAGCTCAACGGGTTTTGGTGATTGTTAAGACCTGCAAAAATCAGCGTCCTTTTTTATTTTTAGGCAATGAGTTGCCCTGATTGATATTTTTTGTAAAAGTGTATATATACATCATCGCTCGTTGTACTCATTGCACAATGTTACTTTTATTGTCCAAAGGGGCAATCAAAAATGAATAAAACAAAATGGAAACGTACATACGTTTGGATCGGTGTGAAGCCAGTGAACAATTTGAGTGGTGGAAACTAAAAGAATATTCAGAAATGACTTAGTCATCACACTTAGAATGAGTTTAAATTTTTTTGTACAAAATACCGTATGTGGGTTTTTTTTTTTTATATAAGCCTCAAGGGCTAGGTGGCGCTGTATTTATAACTGAATGTTGTCATCGAGATACCTTCAGGCCTTGATTATAAGCATACATGTCAAGTGTGGGATTTTTTTTGGAGCATGTACCGTGGAGTTATTAAGCATATCCTTCATTCACGATATTGCTTTTAATGTCCACAGAGGCTATCAAAAATAAATAAAAAAATATATATGTTTGGATAAGTCTGATGCCAGTGAACATTTTGAGTGGTGGAAACTAAAAGAATATTCATAAATGACTTAGTTATCACACTCAGAATGAGTTGACATTTTTTGTACAAAATACCGTATGTGGGGTATTTTTTTTTTATGCCTCAAGGGCTAGGTGGCGCTGCATATATAACTGAATGTTGTCATAGAGATAGCTTCAGGCCTTGACGATAAACATACATGTCAAGTTTGGGATTTTTTGGAGCATGTACCGGGGAGTTATTAAGCATATCCTTTTTCAGTGCGAAACACAAATTTTGATGCCCCGCCTTCATCATATAGTATTTCGAAAGGTCAAGATTTTTCCCCCTGTCGTTGGCTCAGGACTTGACATGGTCCAGGTCAAGTCTTAACTCAGTCAGATGAAACGTGTAGGAGAAGTGGGCAAAAGTCTGCCCCCTGTGAATGTGCAAAAATTGTCAAAAATGGGACATTCAAAAATTCGTAGCTCACTTCCTGTTCATTTTAGCATATGGGTCCAAGAGACTTTTTTGTAGGTCTTGGGCTCCCTCATACACCTAAAAATATTCGTCGTTCTTGCTTAAACGTACAACCGGGGCTGCTTCGTTAAAAACTTCTAGGGGGCGCTATTGAGTCATTTTTGTAAAAATAGCACAATCAACAATAAAATATTGCTAATTTTACCAGGCCAGATGTGTGTGCCAAGTTTCATGAGTTTCTGTGCATGTTTAGACCCTCAAAACTGGCGTTATTTTCTTGGCGAACAGCGCTTAGCCACACCCACAGCAATTCGCGAAAACTCACAAACTTCGTGTTGTGACATCATGAAGGCCGAAACCCTCATCTGAGCAAATATGAGGTAGGTCCAGTTAACGTGTTTGGAGAAAAACGTAGAAGAAAATTCGTAAGAAAAAAAATTGCCACTAGGTGGCGCTATCAGTTAGATGAAATATAAGTCAGTAGATGTCTTTAGGGCTGGACTCTCATCAAATGTGTGAAATTTTGAGAAGATAGGATCATCTCGGTCAAGTTAATGCAGCTTTTATTTTCACGAAAAATCTTCAGACTTTGCGTCACCGTAGCGGCCACGCCCTTTGGCGAAAAGTTACAATATTCGGTGTGGGGCATGATCAACATCTTAAGGCTTTTCTGACCAATTTTCAAATGGATCCCTTCAACAAGCTCAGCACAGTAGCTAAAAACGTAAAGTATGACATTTATTGTAACCACTAGGTGGCGCTATATGTATAACTGAATTTTATCATATAGATGTTTTCAGGCCGTGACTATTACGTTGCCTGAGAAGTTTGAGATTTTTTGGAGCTTGAACATGGGAGTTATTAAGCATTTGCTCTTTCTGGACAAATGAAATTTTAAAGGCAATATTTGATGCCCCGCCCCCGTCATATAGTATTTCAAAAAGGCAAGATGTTTTGCCCAGTTGTTCTCTCAGGTCTTGAGATGATAAATGCCAAGTTTGAAGTCAATTGGATGAAAAATGTTTGCAAAGGGGGAAAAAGCATGACCACAGTGAATGTGCCAAAATAGGCCAAAATTGGACATACAAAAATTCATAGCTCACTTCCTGTACATTTTAGCTACATGGTCCCAATAGACTTTTTTGTGCGTCTCGGGGTGCTACACGTGCCTGCCAATTTTCGTTGCTCTAGCTCAAACGTGCCGGGCTTGGTTTTTATTTTTCTACGCTAGGGGGCGCTATCGAGTCGCATTGTTATGACGACTTAATAATATCAAATTTTTCGCCGGGCCTGAGGAGTGTGCAAAGTTCGGTGAGTTTTCGTGAATGTTTAGGTACCCAAAATCGCGATCGTTTGCGGAGAATAAAGAAGAAGAAGAAGAATAATAATAATAATAATAATAATAATAATAATAATAATAATAATAATTTTTACAAAAACAATAGGGACCTCGCAGCGGTCGCTGCTCGGGCCCTAATAATAATAATAATAATAACTAGAGCTGCGAGCAGCTATAAAGGGCCCTCGCAGCCCGGGCCACGTTGGAGTCCTTGCACGTTGGGGTACTTGCACGTTAGGGTACTGGCACGTTGGGGTACTGGCACATTGGGGTACTGGCATATTGGAAGCAAAATTTCTTTGAAAATGGCATAATAAACGTTTACATGTAGAATATTTTTTTTGCCAGTCTGTGTCAAGCTCAACGGGTTTTGGTGATTGTTAAGACCTGCAAAAATCAGCGTCCTTTTTTATTTTTAGGCAATGAGTTGCCCTGATTGGTATTTTTTTGTAAAAGTGTATATACACATCATCGCTCGTTGTACTCATTGCACAATGTTACTTTTATTGTCCAAAGGGGCAATCAAAAATGAATAAAACAAAATGGAAACGTACATACGTTTGGATCGGTGTGAAGCCAGTGAACAATTTGAGTGGTGGAAACTAAAAGAATATTCAGAAATGACTTAGTCATCACACTTAGAATGAGTTTACATTTTTTTTGTACAAAATACCGTATGTGGGTTTTTTTTTTTTATATAAGCCTCAAGGGCTAGGTGGCGCTGTATTTATAACTGAATGTTGTCATCGAGATACCTTCAGGCCTTGATTATAAGCATACATGTCAAGTGTGGGATTTTTTTTGGAGCATGTACCGTGGAGTTATTAAGCATATCCTTCATTCACGATATTGCTTTTAATGTCCACAGAGGCTATCAAAAATAAATAAAAATATATATATGTTTGGATGTCTGATGCCAGTGAACATTTTGAGTGGTGGAAACTAAAAGAATATTCATAAATGACTTAGTTATCACACTTAGAATGAGTTTACATTTTTTGTACAAAATACCGTATGTGGGGTATTTTTTTTTTATGCCTCAAAGGCTAGGTGGCGCTGCATATATAACTGAATGTTGTCATAGAGATAGCTTCAGGCCTTGACGATAAACATACATGTCAAGTTTGGGATTTTTTGGAGCATGTACCGGGGAGTTATTATGCATATCCTTTTTCAGTGCGAAACACAAATTTTGATGCCCCGCCTTCATCATATAGTATTTCGAAAGGTCAAGATTTTTCCCCCTGTCGTTGGCTCAGGTCTTGACATGGTCCAGGTCAAGTCTTAACTCAGTCAGATGAAACGTGTAGGAGAAGTGGGCAAAAGTCTGCGCCCTGTGAATGTGCAAAAATTGTCAAAAATGGGACATTCAAAAATTCGTAGCTCACTTCCTGTTCATTTTAGCATATGGGTCCAAGAGACTTTTTTGTAGGTCTTGGGCTCCCTCATACACCTAAAAATATTCGTCGTTCTTGCTTAAACGTACAACCGGGGCTGCTTCGTTAAAAACTTCTAGGGGGCGCTATTGAGTCATTTTTGTAAAAATAGCACAATCAACAATAAAATATTGCTCATTTTACCAGGCCAGATGTGTGTGCCAAGTTTCATGAGTTTCTGTGCATGTTTAGACCCTCAAAACTGGCGTTGTTTTCTTGGCGAACAGCGCTTAGCCACACCCACAGCAATTCGCGAAAACTCACAAACTTCGTGTTGTGACATCATGAAGGCCGAAACCCTCATCTGAGCAAATATGAGGTAGGTCCAGTTAACGTGTTTGGAGAAAAACGTAGAAGAAAATTCGTAATAAAAAAAATTGCCACTAGGTGGCGCTATCAGTTAGATGAAATATAAGTCAGTAGATGTCTTTAGGGCTGGACTCTCATCAAATGTGTGAAATTTTGAGAAGATAGGATCATCTCGGTCAAGTTAATGCAGCTTTTATTTTCACGAAAAATCTTCAGACTTTGCGTCACCGTAGCGGCCATGCCCTTTGGCGAAAAGTTACAATATTCGGTGTGGGGCATGATCAACATCTTAAGGCTTTTCTGACCAATTTTCAAATGGATCCCTTCAACAAGCTCAGCACAGTATCTAAAAACGTAAAGTATGACATTTATTGTAACCACTAGGTGGCGCTATATGTATAACTGAATTTTATCATATAGATGTTTTCAGGCCGTGACTATTACGTTGCCTGAGAAGTTTGAGATTTTTTGGAGCTTGAACATGGGAGTTATTAAGCATTTGCTCTTTCTGGACAAATGAAATTTTAAAGGCAATATTTGATGCCCCGCCCCCGTCATATAGTATTTCAAAAAGGCAAGATGTTTTGCCCAGTTGTTCTCTCAGGTCTTGAGATGATAAATGCCAAGTTTGAAGTCAATTGGATGAAAAATGTTTGCAAAGGGGGAAAAAGCATGACCACAGTGAATGTGCCAAAATAGGCCAAAATTGGACATAAAAAAATTCATAGCTCACTTCCTGTACATTTTAGCTACATGGTCCCAATAGACTTTTTTGTGCGTCTCGGGGTGCTACACGTGCCTGCCAATTTTTGTTGCTCTAGCTCAAACGTGCCGGGCTTGGTTTTTATTTTTCTACGCTAGGGGGCGCTATCGAGTCGCATTGTTATGACGACTTAATAATATCAAATTTTTCGCCGGGCCTGAGGAGTGTGCAAAGTTTGGTGAGTTTTCGTGAATGTTTAGGTACCCAAAATCGCGATCGTTTGCGGAGAATAAAGAAGAAGAATAATAATAACTAGAGCTGCGAGCAGCTATAAAGGGCCCTCGCAGCCCGGGCCACGTTGGGGTACTTGCACGTTGGGGTACTTGCACGTTGGGGTACTGGCACGTTGGGGTACTGGCAAGTTTAGGTACGGCACATTGGAAGCAGAATTTCTTTGAAAATGGCATGATAAACCTTGACATGTGGATTTTTTTTTTTTTTGTAAAAATACCGTTTAGTTGGTGTATTTTTTTTATGCCTCTAGGGCTAGGTGGCGCTGTATATATAATGGAATGTTGTCATAGGGATACCTTCAAGCCTTGACTCTAAACATATATGTCAAGTGTGGGATTTTTTTGGAGCATGTACCGTGGAGTTATTAAGCATATCCTTCATTCACGATATTGCTTTTAATGTCCATTAGAGGCTATCAAAAATAAATAAAAAAGTACATGTTTGGATAAGTCTAATGCCAGTGAACATTTTGAGTGGTGGAAAGTAAAAGAATATTCATAAATGACTTAGTTATCACACTTAGAATGAGTTTACATTTTTTGTACAAAATACCGTATGTGGGGTATTTTTTTGTTTTGCCTCAAGGGCGAGGTGGCGCTGCATATATAACTGAATGTTGTCATAGAGATACCTTCAGGCTTTGACTATAAACATACATGTCAAGTTTGGGATTTTTTGGAGCATGTACCGGGGAGTTATTAAGCATATCCTTTTTCAGTGCGAAACACAAATTTTGATGCCCCGCGCTCATCATATAGTATTTCCAAAAGTCAAGATTTTTCCGTCTGTTGTTGGCTCAGGTCTTGGCATGGTCCAGGTCAAGTCATAAGTCAGTCGGATAAAACATGTAGGAGAAGTGGGCAAAAGTATGCCCCCTGAAAATGTGCAAAAATCGTCAAAAATGGGACATTCAAAAATTCGTACCTCACTTCCTGTTCATTTTAGCATATGGGTCCAAGAGACTTTTTTGTAGGTCTTTGGCTCCCTCATACACGTAAAAATTTTCGTAGATCTTGCTTAAACGTAGAATCGGGGCTGCTTTGTTAAACATTTCTAGGGGGCGCTATTGAGTCATTTTTGTAAAAATAGTACAATCAACAATAAAATATTGTTCATTTTACCAGGCCAGATGTGTGTGCCAAGTTTCATGAGTTTCTGCGCATGTTTAGACCCTCAAAACTGGCGTTGTTTTCTTGGCGAACAGTGCTTAGCCACGCCCACAGCGATTCGCGAAAACTCACAAACTTCGTGTTGTGACATCATGAAGGCCGAAACCCTCATCTGAGCAAATATGAGGTTGGTCCAGTTAACGTGTTTGGAGAAAAATGTACAACAAAATTCGTAAGAAAAAAAATTGCCACTAGGTGGCGCTATCAGTAAGATGAAATATAAGTTCGTAGATGTCTTAAGGGCTGGACTCTCATCAAATGTGTGAAATTTTGAGAAGATAGGATCATCTCGGTCAAGTTCATGCAGCTTTTATTGTCACGAAAAATTTTCGGACTTTGCGTCACCGTAGCGGCCACGCCCTTTGGCGAAAAGTTACAATATTCGGTGTGGGGCATGATCAACATCTTAAGGCTTTTCTGACCAATTTTCAACTGGATCCCTTCAACGAGCTCGGCACAGTAGCTAAAAACGTAAAGTATGACATTTATTGTTACCACTAGGTGGCGCTATATGTATAACTGAATTTTATCATATAGATGCTTTCAGGCCGTGACTATTACGTTGCCTGAGAAGTTTGAGATTTTTTGGAGCTTGAACATGGGAGTTATCACACTTAGAATGAGTTGACATTTTTTGTACAAAATACCGTATGTGGGGTATTTTTTTTTCACGCCTGAAGGGCTAGGTGGCGCTGCATATATAACTGAATTTTGTCATAGAGATACCTTCAGGCTTTGACTATAAACATACATGTCAAGTTTGGGATTTTTTGGAGCATGTACCGGGGAGTTATTAAGCATATCCTTTTTCAGTGCGAAACACAAAATTTGATGCCCCGCCCTCATCATATAGTATTTCCAAAAGTCAAGATTTTTCTGCCTGTAGTTGGCTCAGGTCTTGACATGGTCCAGGTCAAGTCTAAAGTCAGTCGGATGAAATGTGTAGGAGGTGGGCAAAAGTATGCCCCCTGAAAATGTGCAAAAATCGTCAAAAATGGGACATTCAAAAATTCATAGCTCACTTCCTGTTCCTTTTAGCACATGGGTCCAAGAGACTTTTTTGTAGGTCTTGGACTCCCTCATACACCTAAAAATTTTCGTAGATCTTGCTTAAACGTACAATCGGGGCTGCTTCGTTAAAAATTTCTAGGGGGCGCTATTGAGTCATTTTTGTAAAAATAGGACAATACATGATAAAATATTGCTCATTTTGCCAGGCCAGATGTGTGTGCCAAGTTTCACGAGTTTCTGCGCATGTTTAGACCATCAAAACTAGCGTTGTTTTCTTGGCGAACAGTGCTTAGCCACGCCCACAGCGATTCGCGAAAACTCACAAACTTCGTGTTGTGACATCATGAAGGCCGAAACCCCCATCTGAGCAAATATGAGGTTGGTCCAGTTAACGTGTTTGGAGAAAAATGTACAAGAAAATTCGTAAGAAAAAAAATTGCCACTAGGTGGCGCTATCAGTTAGATGAAATATAAGTTCGTAGATGTCTTTAGGGCTGGACTCTCATCAAATGTGTGAAATTTTGAGAAGATAGGATCATCTCGGTCAAGTTCATGCAGCTTTTATTGTCACGAAAAATCTTCAGACTTTGCGTCACCGTAGCGGCCACACCCTTTGGCGAAAAGTTACAATATTCGGTGTGGGGCATCATCAACATCTTAAGGCTTTTCTGACCAATTTTCAACTGGATCCCTTCAACGAGCTCAGCACAGTAGCTAAAAACGTAAAGTATGACATTTATTGTAACCACTAGGTGGCGCTATATGTATAACTGAATTTTTTCATATAGGTGTTTTCAGGCCGTGACTATTACGTTGCCTGAGAAGTTTGAGATTTTTTGGAGCTTGTACATGGGAGTTATTCAGCATTTGCTCTTTCTGGACAAATGAAATTTTAAAGGCAATATTTGATGCCCCGCCCCCGTCATATAGTATTTCGAAAACGCAAGATTTTTTGCCTAGTTTTTCTCTTAAGTCTTGAGATGATAAATGCCAAGTTTAAAGTCAATGGGATGAAAAATGTTTGCATAGGGGGAAAAAGTATGACCACAGTGAATGTGCCAAAATAGGCCAAAATTGGACATTAAAAAATTCATAGCTCACTTCCTGTACATTTTAGGAAATGGCTTCCACTGACTTTTTTGTGCGTCTCGTAGTGCTACACGTGCCTGCCAATTTTCGTAGCTCTAGCTCAAACGGGCCGGGATTGGTTTTTATTTTTCTACGCTAGGTGGCGCTATAGAGTCGCGTTGTTATGACAACTACATAATATCAAATTTTTCGCCGGGCCCGAAGAGACTGCAAAGTTTGGTGAGTTTTCGTAAATGTTTAGGCCCTCAAAAATGCGATCGTTTACGGAGAAGAAGAAGAAGAATAATAATAATAATTCTTACAAAAACAAGAGGGACCTCGCGGCGGTCGCTGCTCGGGCCCTAACTAGAGCTGCGAGCAGCTATAAAGGGCCCTCGCAGCCCGGGCCACGTTGGGGTCCTTGCACGTTGGGGTACTGGCACGTTGGGGTACTGGCATATTGGAAGCAAAATTTCTTTGAAAATGGCATAATAAACCTTTACATGTAGAATATTTTTTGCCAGTGTGTGTGTCAAGCTCAACGGGTTTTGGTGATTGTTAAGACCTGCAAAAATCAGCGTCCTTTTTTATTTTTAGGCAATGAGTTGCCCTGATTGGTATTTTTTGTAAAAGTGTATATACACATCATCGCTCGTTGTACTCATTGCACAATGTTACTTTTATTGTCCAAAGGGGCAATCAAAAATGAATAAAACAAAATGGAAACGTACATACGTTTGGATCGGTGTGAAGCCAGTGAACAATTTGAGTGGTGGAAACTAAAAGAATATTCATAAATGACTTAGTCATCACACTTAGAATGAGTTTACATTTTTTGTACAAAATACCGTATGTGGTTTTTTTTTTTTATATAAGCCTCAAGGGCTAGGTGGCGCTGTATTTATAACTGAATGTTGTCATCGAGATACCTTCAGGCCTTGATTATAAGCATACATGTAAAGTGTGGGATTTTTTTTGGAGCATGTACCGTGGAGTTATTAAGCATATCCTTCATTCACGATATTGCTTTTAATGTCCACAGAGGCTATCAAAAATAAATAAAAATATATATATGTTTGGATAAGTCTGATGCCAGTGAACATTTTGAGTGGTGGAAACTAAAAGAATATTCATAAATGACTTAGTTATCACACTTAGAATGAGTTTACATTTTTTGTACAAAATACCGTATGTGGGGTATTTTTTTTTTTATGCCTCAAGGGCTAGGTGGCGCTGCATATATAACTGAATGTTGTCATAGAGATAGCTTCAGGCCTTGACGATAAACATGCATGTCAAGTTTGGGATTTTTTGGAGCATGTACCGGGGAGTTATTAAGCATATCCTTTTTCAGTGCGAAACACAAATTTTGATGCCCCGCCTTCATCATATAGTATTTCGAAAGGTCAAGATTTTTCCCCCTGTCGTTGGCTCAGGTCTTGACATGGTCCAGGTCAAGTCTTAACTCAGTCAGATGAAACGTGTAGGAGAAGTGGGCAAAAGTCTGCCCCCTGTGAATGTGCAAAAATAGTCAAAAATGGGACATTCAAAAATTCGTAGCTCACTTCCTGTTCATTTTAGCATATGGGTCCAAGAGACTTTTTTGTAGGTCTTGGGCTCCCTCATACACCTAAAAATATTCGTCATTCTTGCTTAAACGTACAACCGGGGCTGCTTCGTTAAAAACTTCTCGGGGGCGCTATTGAGTCATTTTTGTAAAAATAGCACAATCAACAATAAAATATTGCTCATTTTACCAGGCCAGATGTGTGTGCCAAGTTTCATGAGTTTCTGTGCATGTTTAGACCCTCAAAACTGGCGTTGTTTTCTTGGCGAACAGCGCTTAGCCACACCCACAGCAATTCGCGAAAACTCACAAACTTCGTGTTGTGACATCATGAAGGCCGAAACCCTCATCTGAGCAAATATGAGGTAGGTCCAGTTAACGTGTTTGGAGAAAAACGTAGAAGAAAACTCGTAAGAAAAAAAATTGCCACTAGGTGGCGCTATCAGTTAGATGAAATATAAGTCAGTAGATGTCTTTCGGGCTGGACTCTCATCAAATGTGTGAAATTTTGAGAAGATAGGATCATCTCGGTCAAGTTAATGCAGCTTTTATTTTCACGAAAAATCTTCAGACTTTGGGTCACCGTAGCGGCCACGCCCTTTGGCGAAAAGTTACAATATTCGGTGTGGGGCATGATCAACATCTTAAGGCTTTTCTGACCAATTTTCAAATGGATCCCTTCAACAAGCTCAGCACAGTAGCTAAAAACGTAAAGTATGACATTTATTGTAACCACTAGGTGGCGCTATATGTATAACTGAATTTTATCATATAGATGTTTTCAGGCCGTGACTATTACGTTGCCTGAGAAGTTTGAGATTTTTTGGAGCTTGAACATGGGAGTTATTAAGCATTTGCTCCTTCTGGACAAATGAAATTTTAAAGGCAATATTTGATGCCCCGCCCCCGTCATATAGTATTTCAAAAAGGCAAGATGTTTTGCCCAGTTGTTCTCTCAGGTCTTGAGATGATAAATGCCAAGTTTGAAGTCAATTGGATGAAAAATGTTTGCAAAGGGGGAAAAAGCATGACCACAGTGAATGTGCCAAAATAGGCCAAAATTGGACATTAAAAAATTCATAGCTCACTTCCTGTACATTTTAGCTACATGGTCCCAATAGACTTTTTTGTGCGTCTTGGGGTGCTACACGTGCCTGCCGATTTTTGTTGCTCTAGCTCAAACGTGCCGGGCTTGGTTTTTATTTTTCTACGCTAGGGGGCGCTATCGAGTCGCATTGTTATGACGACTTAATAATATCAAATTTTTCGCCGGGCCTGAGGAGTGTGCAAAGTTCGGTGAGTTTTCGTGAATGTTTAGGTACCCAAAATCGCGATCGTTTGCGGAGAATAAAGAAGAAGAATAATAATAACTAGAGCTGCGAGCAGCTATAAAGGGCCCTCGCAGCCCGGGCCACGTTGGGGTCCTTGCACGTTGTGGTACTTGCATGTTGGGGTACTGGCACATTGGGGTACTGGCATATTGGAAGCAAAATTTCTTTGAAAATGGCATAATAAACGTTTACATGTAGAATATTTTTTTGCCAGTGTGTGTGTCAAGCTCAACGGGTTTTGGTGATTGTTAAGACCTGCAAAAATCTGCGTCCTTTTTTATTTTTAGGCAATGAGTTGCCCTGATTGGTATTTTTTTTGTAAAAGTGTATATACACATCATCGCTCGTTGTACTCATTGCACAATGTTACTTTTATTGTCCAAAGGGGCAATCAAAAATGAATAAAACAAAATGGAAACGTACATACGTTTGGATCGGTGTCAAGCCAGTGAACAATTTGAGTGGTGGAAACTAAAAGAATATTCATAAATGACTTAGTTATCACACTTAGAATGAGTGTACATTTTTTGTACAAAATACCGTATGTGGGGTATTTTTATTTTTTTTTTATATAAGCCTCTAGGGCTAGGTGGCGCTGTATTTATAACTGAATGTTGTCATAGAGATACCTTCAGGCCTTGATTATAAGCATACATGTCAAGTGTGGGATTTTTTTTGGAGCATGTACCGTGGAGTTATTAAGCATATCCTTCATTCACGATATTGCTTTTAATGTACATAGAGGCTATCAAAAATAAATAAATATATATATATGTTTGGATAAGTCTGATGCCAGTGAACATTTTGAGTGGTGGAAACTAAAAGAATATTCAGAAATGACTTTGTTATCACACTTAGAATGAGTGTACATTTTTTGTACAAAATACCGTATGTGGGGTATTTTTTTTTTATTCCTCAAGGGCTAGGTGGCGCTGCATATATAACTGAATGTTGTCACAGAGATAACTTCAGGCCTTGACGATAAACATACATGTCAAGTTTGGGATTTTTTGGAGCATGTACCGGGGAGTTATCAAGCATATCCTTTTTCATTGCGAAACACAAAATTTGATGCCCCGCCCTCATCATATAGTATTTCGAAAAGTCAAAATTTTTCCCCCTGTCGTTGGCTCAGGTCTTGACATGGTCCAGGCCAAGTCTTAACTCAGTCGGATGAAACGTGTAGGAGAAGTGGGCAAATGTCTGCCCCCTGTGAATGTGCAAAAATCGTAAAAAATGGGACATTCAAAAATTCATAGCTCACTTCCTGTTCATTTTAGCATATGGGTCCAAGAGACTTTTTTGTAGGACTTGGGCTCCCTCATACACCTAAAAATATTTGTCGTTCTTGCTTAAACGTACAACCGGGGCTGCTTTGTTAAAAACTTCTAGGGGGCGCTATTGAGTCATTTTTGTAAAAAGTAGCACAATCAACAATAAAATATGGCTCATTTTACCAGGCCAGATGTGTGTGCCAAGTTTCATGAGTTTCTGTGCATGTTTAGACCCTCAAAACTGGCGTTGTTTTCTTGGCGAACAGCGCTTAGCCACACCCACAGCAATTCGCGAAAACTCACAAACTTCGTGTTGTGACATCATGAAGGCCGAAACCCTCATCTGAGCAAATATGAGGTAGGTCCAGTTAACGTGTTTGGAGAAAAACGTAGAAGAAAATTCGTAAGAAAAAAAATTGCCACTAGGTGGCGCTATCAGTTAGATGAAATATAGGTCAGTAGATGTCTTTAGGGCTGGACTCTCATCAAATGTGTGAAATTTTGAGAAGATAGGATCATCTCGGTCAAGTTAATGCAGCTTTTATTTTCACGAAAAATCTTCAGACTTTGCGTCACCGTAGCGGCCACGCCCTTTGGCGAAAAGTTACAATATTCGGTGTGGGGCATGATCAACATCTTAAGGCTTTTCTGACCAATTTTCAAATGGATCCTTTCAACAAGCTCAGCACAGTAGCTAAAAACGTAAAGTATGACATTTATTGTAACCACTAGGTGGCGCTATATGTATAACTGAATTTTATCATATAGATGTTTTCAGGCCGTGACTATTACGTTGCCTGAGAAGTTTGAGATTTTTTGGAGCTTGAACATGGGAGTTATTAAGCATTTGCTCTTTCTCGACAAATGAAATTTTAAAGGCAATATTTGATGCCCCGCCCCCGTCATATAGTATTTCAAAAAGGCAAGATGTTTTGCCCAGTTGTTCTCTCAGGTCTTGAGATGATAAATGCCAAGTTTGAAGTCAATTGGATGAAAAATGTTTGCAAAGGGGGAAAAAGCATGACCACAGTGAATGTGCCAAAATAGGCCAAAATTGGACATTAAAAAATTCATAGCTCATTTCCTGTACATTTTAGCTACATGGTCCCAATAGACTTTTTTGTGCGTCTCGGGGTGCTACACGTGCCTGCCAATTTTTGTTGCTCTAGCTCAAACGTGCCGGGCTTGGTTTTTATTTTTCTACGCTAGGGGGCGCTATCGAGTCGCATTGTTATGACGACTTAATAATATCAAATTTTTCGCCGGGCCTGAGGAGTGTGCAAAGTTCGGTGAGTTTTCGTGAATGCTTAGGTACCCAAAATCGCGATCGTTTGCGGAGAATAAAGAAGAAGAAGAAGAATAATAATAATAATAATAATAATAATAATAATTTTTACAAAAACAATAGGGACCTCGCAGCGGTCGCTGCTCGGGCCCTAATAATAATAATAATAATAATAATAATTTTTACAAAAACAATAGGGACCTCGCAGCGGTCGCTGCTCGGGCCCTAATAATAATAATAATAATAATAATTTTTACAAAAACAATAGGGACCTCGCAGCGGTCGCTGCTCGGGCCCTAACTAGAGCTGCGAGCAGCTATAAAGGGCCCTCGCAGCCCGGGCCACGTTGGGGTCCTTGCACGTTGGGGTACTTGCACGTTGGGGTACTGGCACGTTGGGGTACTGGCACGTTGGGGTACTGGCATATTGGAAGCAAAATTTCTTTGAAAATGGCATAATAAACGTTTACATGTAGAATATTTTTTTTTACAGTGTCTGTCAAGCTCAACGGATTTTGGTGATTGTTAAGACCTGCAAAAATCAGCGTCCTTATTTATTTTTAGGCAATGAGTTGCCCTGATTGGTATTTTTTTGTAAAAGTGTATATACACATCATCGCTCGTTGTACTCATTGCACAATGTTTACTTTTATTGTCCAAAGGGGCAATCAAAAATGAATAAAACAAAATGGAAACGTACATACGTTTGGATCGGTGTGAAGCCAGTGAACAATTTGAGTGGTGGAAACTAAAAGAATATTCATAAATGACTTAGTTATCACACTTAGAATGAGTGTACATTTTTTGTACAAAATACCGTATGTGGGGTATTTTTTTAATTTTTTTTTATATCAGCCTCAACGGATAGGTGGCGCTGTATTTATAACTGAATGTTGTCATAGAGATACCTTCAGGCCTTGATTATAAGCATACATGTCAAGTGTGGGATTTTTTGGAGCATGTATCGGGGAGTTATTAAGCATATCCTTTTTCAGTGCGAAACACAAATTTTGATGCCCCGCCCTCATCATATAGTATTTCCAAAAGTCAAGATTTTTCCGTCTGTTGTTGGCTCAGGTCTTGGCATGGTCCAGGTCAAGTCATAAGTCAGTCGGATAAAACGTGTAGGAGAAGTGGGCAAAAGTATGCCCTCTGAAAATGTGCAAAAATCGTAAAAAATGGGACATTCAAAAATTCGTAGCTCACTTCCTGTTCATTTTAGCATATGGGTCCAAGAGACTTTTTTGTAGGTCTTTGGCTCCCTCATACACGTAAAAATTTTCGTAGATCTTGCTTAAACGTACAATCGGGGCTGCTTCGTTCAAAATTTCTAGGGGGCGCTATTGAGTCATTTTTGTAAAAATAGCACAATCAACAATAAAATATTGTTCATTTTACCAGGCCAGATGTGTGTGCCAAGTTTCGTGAGTTTCTGCGCATGTTTAGACCCTCAAAACTGGCGTTGTTTTCTTGGCGAACAGTGCTTAGCCACGCCCACAGCGATTCGCGAAAACTCACAAACTTCGTGTTGTGACATCATGAAGGCCGAAACCCTCATCTGAGCAAATATGAGGTTGGTCCAGTTAACGTGTTTGGAGAAAAACGTAGAAGAAAATTCGTAAGAAAAAAAATTGCCACTAGGTGGCGCTATCAGTAAGATGAAATATAAGTTCATAGATGTCTTTTGGGCTGGACTCTCATCAAATGTGTGAAATTTTGAGAAGATAGGATCATCTCGGTCAAGTTAATGCAGCTTTTATTTTCACGAAAAATCTTCAGATTTTGCGTCACCGTAGCGGCCACGCCCTTTGGCGAAAAGTTACAATATTCGGTGTGGGGCATGATCAACATCTTAAGGCTTTTCTGACCAACTTTCAAATAGATCCCTTCAACAAGCTCAGCACAGTAGCTAAAAACGTAAAGTATGACATTTATTGTAACCACTAGGTGGCGCTATATGTATAACTGAATTTTATCATATAGATGTTTTCAGGCCGTGACTATTACATTGCCTGAGAAGTTTGAGATTTTTTGGAGCTTGAACATGGGAGTTATTAAGCATTTGCTCTTTCTGGACAAATGAAATTTTAAAGGCAATATTTGATGCCCCGCCCCCGTCATATAGTATTTCAAAAAGGCAAGATGTTTTGCCCAGTTGTTCTCTCAGGTCTTGAGATGATAAATGCCAAGTTTGAAGTCAATTGGATGAAAAATGTTTGCAAAGGGGGAAAAAGCATGACCACAGTGAATGTGCCAAAATAGGCCAAAATTGGACATTAAAAAATTCATAGCTCACTTCCTGTACATTTTAGCTACATGGTCCCAATAGACTTTTTTGTGCGTCTCGGGGTGCTACACGTGCCTGCCAATTTTTGTGGCTCTAGCTCAAACGTGCCGGGATTGGTTTTTATTTTTCTACGCTAGGGGGCGCTATCGAGTCGCATTGTTATGACGACTTAATAATATCAAATTTTTCGCCGGGCCTGAGGAGTGTACAAAGTTCGGTGAGTTTTCGTGAATGTTTAGGTACCCAAAATCGCGATCGTTTGCGGAGAATAAAGAAGAAGAAGAAGAAGAAGAAGAATAATAACTAGAGCTGCGAGCAGCTATAAAGGGCCCTCGCAGCCCGGGCCACGTTGGGGTCCTTGCACGTTGGGGTACTTGCACATTAGGGTACTGGCACGTTGGGGTACTGGCATATTGGAAGCAAAATTTCTTTGAAAATGGCATAATAAACGTTTACATGTAGAATTTTTTTTTGCCAGTGTGTGTCAAGCTCAACGGGTTTTGGTGATTGTTAAGACCTGCAAAAATCAGCGTCCTTATTTATTTTTAGGCAATGAGTTGCCCTGATTGGTATTTTTTGTAAAAGTGTATATATACATCATCGCTCGTTGTACTCATTGCACAATGTTACTTTTATTGTCCAAAGGGGCAATCAAAAATGAATAAAACAAAATGGAAACGTACATACGTTTGGATCGGTGTGAAGCCAGTGAACAATTTGAGTGGTGGAAACTAAAAGAATATTCATAAATGGCTTAGTTATCACACTTAGAATGAGTTTACATTTTTTGTACAAAATACCGTATGTGTTTTTGTTTTTTTTATATATTATGCCTCAAGGGCTAGGCGGCGCTGTATTTATAACTGAATGTTGTCATAGTGATACCTTCAGGCCTTGATTATAAGCATACATGTCAAGTGTGGGATTTTTTTTGGAGCATGTACCGTGGAGTTATTATGCATATCCTTCATTCACGATATTGCTTTTAATGTCCACAGAGGCTATCAAAAATAAATTAAAATATATATATGTTTGGATAAGTCTGATGCCAGTGAACATTTTGAGTGGTGGAAACAAAAAGAATATTCATAAATGACTTAGTTATCACACTTAGAATGAGTTTACATTTTTTGTACAAAATACCGTATGTGGGGTATTTTTTTTTTATGCCTCAAGGGCTAGGTGACGCTGCATATATAACTGAATGTTGTCATAGAGATAGCTTCAGGCCTTGACGATAAACATACATGTCAAGTTTGGGATTTTTTGGAGCATGTACCGGGGAGTTATTAAGCATATCCTTTTTCAGTGCGAAACACAAATTTTGATGCCCCGCCTTCATCATATAGTATTTCGAAAAGTCAAGATTTTTCCCCCTGTCGTTGGCTCAGGTCTTGACATGGTCCAGGTCAAGTCTTTACTCAGTCAGATGAAACGTGTAGGAGAAGTGGGCAAAAGTCTGCCCCCTGTGAATGTGCAAAAATTGTCAAAAATGGGACATTCAAAAATTCGTAGCTCACTTCCTGTTCATTTTAGCATATGGGTCCATGAGACTTTTTTGTAGGTCTTGGGCTCCCTCATACACCTAAAAATTTTCGTAGATCTTGCTTAAACGTACAACCGGGGCTGCTTCATTAAAAATTCCTAGGGGGCGCTATTGAGTCATTTTTGTAAAAATAGCACAATCAACAATAAAATATTGTTCATTTTACCAGGCCAGATGTGTGTCCCAAGTTTCATGAGTTTCTGCGCATGTTTAGACCCTCAAAACTGGCGTTGTTTTCTTGGCGAACAGTGCTTAGCCACGCCCACAGCGATTCGCGAAAACTCACAAACTTCGTGTTGTGACATCATGAAGGCCGAATCCCTCATCTGAGCAAATATGAGGTAGGTCCAGTTAACGTGTTTGGAGAAAAACGTAGAAGAAAATTCGTAAGAAAAAAAATTGCCACTAGGTGGCGCTATCAGTAAGATGAAATATAAGTTCGTAGATGTCTTTAGGGCTGGACTCTCATCAAATGTGTGAAATTTTGAGAAGATTGGATCATCTGGGCCAAGTTCATGCAGCTTTTGTTGTCACGAAAAATCTTCAGACTTTGCGTTACCTTAGCGGCCACGCCCTTTGGCGAAAAGTTACACTATTCGGTGTGGGGCATGATCAACATCTTAAGGCTTTTCTGACCAATTTTCAACTGGATCCTTTCAACGAGCTCGGCACAGTAGCTAAAAACGTAAAGTATGACATTTATTGTTACCACTAGGTGGCGCTATATGTATAACTGAATTTTATCATATAAATGTTTTCAGGCTGTGACTATTACGTTGCCTGAGAAGTTTGAGATTTTTTGGAGCTTGAACATGGGAGTTATTAAGCATTTGCTCTTTCTGGACAAATGAAATTTTAAAGGCAATATTTGATGCCCCGCCCCCGTCATATAGTATTTCGAAAGTGCAAGATGTTTTGCCCAGTTGTTCTCTCAGGTCTTGAGATGATAAATGCCAAGTTTGAAGTCAATTGGATGAAAAATGTTTGCAAAGGGGGAAAAAGCATGACCACAGTGAATGTGCCAAAATAGGCCAAAATTGGACATAAAAAAATTCATAGCTCACTTCCTGTACATTTTAGCTACATGGTCCCAATAGACTTTTTTGTGCGTCTCGGGGTGCTACACGTGCCTGCCAATTTTCGTTGCTCTAGCTCAAACGTGCCGGGCTTGGTTTTTATTTTTCTATGCTAGGGGGCGCTATAGAGTCGCGTTGTTATGACGACTTCATAATATCAAATTTTTCGCCGGGCCTGAGGAGTGTGCAAAGTTTGGTGAGTTTTCGTGAATGTTTAGGTACCCAAAATCGCGATCGTTTTCGGAGAATAAAGAAGAAGAAGAACTAGAGCTGCGAGCAGCTATAAAGGGCCCTCGCAGCCCGGGCCACGTTGGGGTACTTGCACGTTGGGGTACTTGCACGTTGGGGTACTGGCACGTTGGGGTACTGGCAAGTTTAGGTAAGGCACATTGGAAGCAGAATTTCTTTGAAAATGGCATGATAAACCTTGACATGTGGATTTTTTTTTTTTTTGTAAAAATACCGTTAAGTTGGTGTATTTTTTTTTATGCCTCTAGGGCTAGGTGGCGCTGTATATATAATGGAATGTTGTCATAGGGATATCTTCAAGCCTTGACTCTAAACATACATGTCAAGTGTGGGATTTTTTTGGAGCATGTACCGTGGAGTTATTAAGCATATCCTTCATTCACGATATTGCTTTTAATGTCCATTAGAGGCTATCAAAAATAAATAAAAAAGTACATGTTTGGATAAGTCTAATGCCAGTGAACATTTTGAGTGGTGGAAAGTAAAAGAATATTCATAAATGACTTAGTTATCACACTTAGAATGAGTTTACATTTTTTGTACAAAATACCGTATGTGGGGTATTTTTTTGTTTTGCCTCAAGGGCGAGGTGGCGCTGCATATATAACTGAATGTTGTCATAGAGATACCTTCAGGCCTTGACGATAAACATACATGTCAAGTTTGGGATTTTTTGGAGCATGTATCGGGGTGTTATTAAGCATATCCTTTTTCAGTGCGAAACACAAATTTCGATGCCCCGCGCTCATCATATAGTATTTCCAAAAGTCAAGATTTTTCTGCCTGTAGTTGGCTCAGGTCTTGACATGGTCCAGGTCAAGTCTAAAGTCAGTCGGATGAAATGTGTAGGAGAAGTGGGCAAAAGTATGCCCCCTGAAAATGTGCAAAAATCGTCAAAAATGGGACATTCAAAAATTCATAGCTCACTTCCTGTTCATTTTAGCACATGGGTCCAAGAGACTTTTTTGTAGGTCATGGACTCCCTCATACACCTAAAAATTTTCGTAGATCTTGCTTAAACGTACAATCGGGGCTGCTTCGTTAAAAATTTCTAGGGGGCGCTATTGAGTCATTTTTGTAAAAATAGGACAATACATGATAAAATATTGCTCATTTTGCCAGGCCAGATGTGTGTGCCAAGTTTCATGAGTTTCTGCGCATGTTTAGACCATCAAAACTAGCGTTGTTTTCTTGGTGAACAGTGCTTAGCCACGCCCACAGCGATTCGCGAAAACTCACAAACTTCGTGTTGTGACATCATGAAGGCCGAAACCCCCATCTGAGCAAATATGAGGTTGGTCCAGTTAACGTGTTTGGAGAAAAATGTACAAGAAAATTCGTAAGAAAAAAAATTGCCACTAGGTGGCGCTATCAGTTAGATGAAATATAAGTTCGTAGATGTCTTTAGGGCTGGACTCTCATCAAATGTGTGAAATTTTGAGAAGATAGGATCATCTCGGTCAAGTTCATGCAGCTTTTATTGTCACGAAAAATCTTCAGACTTTGCGTCACCGTAGCGGCCACGCCCTTTGGCGAAAAGTTACAATATTCGGTGTGGGGCATCATCAACATCTTAAGGCTTTTCTGACCAATTTTCAACTGGATCCCTTCAACGAGCTCAGCACAGTAGCTAAAAACGTAAAGTATGACATTTATTGTAACCACTAGGTGGCGCTATATGTATAACTGAATTTTTTCATATAGGTGTTTTCAGGCCGTGACTATTACGTTGCCTGAGAAGTTTGAGATTTTTTGGAGCTTGTACATGGGAGTTATTCAGCATTTGCTCTTTCTGGACAAATGAAATTTTAAAGGCAATATTTGATGCCCCGCCCCCGTCATATAGTATTTCGAAAACGCAAGATTTTTTGCCTAGTTTTTCTCTTAAGTCTTGAGATGATAAATGCCAAGTTTAAAGTCAATGGGATGAAAAATGTTTGCATAGGGGGAAAAAGCATGACCACAGTGAATGTGCCAAAATAGGCCAAAATTGGACATTAAAAAATTCATAGCTCACTTCCTGTACATTTTAGGAAATGGCTTCCACTGACTTTTTTGTGCGTCTCGTAGTGCTACACGTGCCTGCCATTTTTCGTAGCTCTAGCTCAAACGGACCGGGATTGGTTTTTATTTTTCTACGCTAGGTGGCGCTATAGAGTCGCGTTGTTATGACAACTACATAATATCAAATTTTTCGCCGGGCCCGAAGAGACTGCAAAGTTTGGTGAGTTTTCGTAAATGTTTAGGCCCTCAAAAATGCGATCGTTTACGGAGAAGAAGAAGAAGAATAATAATAATAATTCTTACAAAAACAAGAGGGACCTCGCAGCGGTCGCTGCTCGGGCCCTAATAATAATAATAACTAGAGCTGCGAGCAGCTATAAAGGGCCCTCGCAGCCCGGGCCACGTTGGAGTCCTTGCACGTTGGGGTACTTGCACGTTAGGGTACTGGCACATTAGGGTACTGGCACGTTGGGGTACTGGCATATTGGAAGCAAAATTTCTTTGAAAATGGCATAATAAACGTTTACATGTAGAATATTTTATTTGCCAGTGTGTGTCAAGCTCAACGGGTTTTGGTGATTGTTAAGACCTGCAAAAATCTGCGTCCTTATTTATTTTTAGGCAATGAGTTGCCCTGATTGGTATTTTTTGTAAAAGTGTATATATACATCATCGCTCGTTGTACTCATTGCACAATGTTACTTTTATTGTCCAAAGGGGCAATCAAAAATGAATAAAACAAAATGGAAACGTACATACGTTTGGATCGGTGTGAAGCCAGTGAACAATTTGAGTGGTGGAAACTAAAAAAATATTCATAAATGACTTAGTTATCACACTTAGAATGAGTTTACATTTTTTGTACAAAATACCGTATGTGTTTTTTTGTTTTTTTTATATATAAGCCTCAACGGCTAGGTGGCGCTGTATTTATAACTGAATGTTGTCATAGAGATACCTTCAGGCCTTGATTATAAGCATACATGTCAAGTGTGGGATTTTTTTTGGAGCATGTACCGTGGAGTTATTAAGCATATGCTTCATTCACGATATTGCTTTTAATGTCCATAGAGGCTATCAAAAATAAATAAAAATATATATATATGTTTGGATAAGTCTGATGCCAGTGAACATTTTGAGTGGTGGAAACTAAAAGAATATTCATAAATGACTTCGTTATCACACTTAGAATGAGTTTACATTTTTTGTACAAAATACCGTATGTGGGGTATTTTTTTTTCATGCCTCAAGGGCTAGGTGGCGCTGCATATATAACTGAATGTTGTCATAGAGATAACTTCAGGCCTTGACGATAAACATACATGTCAAGTTTGGGATTTTTTGGAGCATGTACCGGGGAGTTATCAAGCATATCCTTTTTCATTGCGAAACACAAATTTTGATGCCCCGCCCTCATCATATAGTATTTCGAAAAGTCCAAAATTTTCCCCCTGTCGTTGGCTCAGGTCTTGACATGGTCCAGGCCAAGTCTTAACTCAGTCGGATGAAACGTGTAGGAGAGGTGGGCAAAAGTCTGCCCCCTGTGAATGTGCAAAAATCGTCAAAAATGGGACATTCAAAAATTCGTAGCTCACTTCCTGTTCATTTTAGCATATGGGTACAAGAGACTTTTTTGTAGGTCTTGGGCTCCCTCATACCCCTGAAAATATTCGTCGTTCTTGCTTAAACGTACAACCGGGGCTGCTTCGTTAAAAATTTCGAGGGGGCGCTATTGAGTCATTTTTGTAAAAATAGCACAATCAACAATAAAATATTGCTCATTTTACCAGGCCAGATGTGTGTGCCAAGTTTCAGGAGTTTCTGTGCATGTTTAGACCCTCAAAACCGGCGTTGTTTTCTTGGCGAACAGCGCTTAGCCACGCCCACAGCAATTCGCGAAAACTCACAAACTTCGTGTTGTGACATCATGAAGGCCGAAACCCTCATCTGAGCAAATATGAGGGAGGTCCAGTTAACGTGTTTGGAGAAAAACGTAGAAGAAAATTCGTAAGAAAAAAAATTGCCACTAGGTGGCGCTATCAGTTAGATGAAATGTAAGTTAGTAGATGTCTTTAGAGCTGGACTCTCATCAAATGTGTGAAATTTTGAGAAGATAGGATCATCTCGGTCAAGTTAATGCAGCTTTTATTTTCACGAAAAATCTTCAGACTTTGCGTCACCGTAGCGGCCACGCCCTTTGGCGAAAAGTTACAATATTCGGTGTGGGGCATCATCAACATCTTAAGGCTTTTCTGACCAATTTTCAACTGGATCCCTTCAACGAGCTCAGCACAGTAGCTAAAAACGTAAAGTATGACATTTATTGTAACCACTAGGTGGCGCTATATGTATAACTGAATTTTGTCATATAGATGTTTTCAGGCCGTGACTATTACGTTGCCTGAGAAGTTTGAGATTTTTTGGAGCTTGTACATGGGAGTTATTCAGCATTTGCTCTTTCTGGACAAATGAAATTTTAAAGGCAATATTTGATGCCCCTCCCCCGTCATATAGTATTTCGAAAAGGCAAGACTTTTTGCCCAGCTGTTCTCTTAGGTCTTGAGATGATAAATACCAAGTTTGAAGTCAATTGGATGAAAAATGTTTGCATAGGGGGAAAAAGCATGACCACAGTGAATGTGCCAAAATAGGCCAAAATTGGACATTAAAAAATTCATATCTCACTTCCTGTACATTTTAGCTACATGGTCCCAATAGACTTTTTTTGTGCGTCTCGGGGTGCTACACGTGCCTGCCAATTTACGTTGCTCTAGCTCAAACGTGCCGGGCTTGGTTTTTATTTTTCTATGCTAGGGGGCGCTATAGAGTCGCGTTGTTATAACGACTTCATAATATCAAATTTTTCGCCGGACCTGAGGAGTGTGCAAAATTCGGTGAGTTTTCGTGAATATTTAGGTACCCAAAATCGCGATTGTTTGCGGAGAATAAAGAAGAAGAAGAATAATAACTAGAGCTGCGAGCAGCTATAAAGGGCCCTCGCAGCCCGGGCCACGTTGGGGTCCTTGCACGTTGGGGTACTTGCACGTTGGGGTACTTGCACGTTGGGGTACTGGCACATTGGGGTACTGGCATATTGGAAGCAAAATTTCTTTGAAAATGGCATAATAAACGTTTACATGTAGAATATTTTTTTGCCAGTGTGTGTGTCAAGCTCAACGGGTTTTGGTGATTGTTAAGACCTGCAAAAATCAGCGTCCTTTTTTATTTTTAGGCAATGAGTTGCCCTGATTGGTATTTTTTTGTAAAAGTGTATATACACATCATCGCTCGTTGTACTCATTGCACAATGTTACTTTTATTGTCCAAAGGGGCAATCAAAAATGAATAAAACAAAATGGAAACGTACATACGTTTGGATCGGTGTGAAGCCAGTGAACAATTTGAGTGGTGGAAACTAAAAGAATATTCATAAAGGACTTAGTTATCACACTTAGAATGAGTGTACATTTTTTGTACAAAATACCGTACGTGGGGTATTTTTTTTTCATGCCTCAAGGGCTACGTGGCGCTGCATATATAACTGAATGTTGTCATAGAGATAACTTCAGGCCTTGACGATAAACATACATGTCAAGTTTGGGATTTTTTGGAGCATGTACCGGGGAGTTATCAAGCATATCCTTTTTCATTGCGAAACACAAATTTTGATGCCCCGCCCTCATCATATAGTATTTCGAAAAGTCAAAATTTTTCCCCTTGCCGTTGGCTCAGGTCTTGACATGGTCCAGGCCAAGTCTTAACTCAGTCGGATGAAACGTGTAGGAGAAGTGGGCAAAAGTCTGCCCCCTGTGAATGTGCAAAAATCGTCAAAAATGGGACATTCAAAAATTCGTAGCTCACTTCCTGTTCATTTTAGCATATGGGTACAAGAGACTTTTTTGTAGGTCTTGGGCTCCCTCATACACCTAAAAATATTCGTCGTTCTTGCTTAAACGTACAACCGGGGCTGCTTCGTTAAAGATTTCGAGGGGGCGCTATTGAGTCATTTTTGTAAAAATAGCACAATCAACAATAAAATATTGCTCATTTTACCAGGCCAGATGTGTGTGCCAAGTTTCATGAGTTTCTGTGCATGTTTAGACCCTCAAAACTGGCGTTGTTTTCTTGGCGAACAGCGCTTAGCCACACCCACAGCAATTCGCGAAAACTCACAAACTTCGTGTTGTGACATCATGAAGGCCGAAACCCTCATCTGAGCAAATATGAGGTAGGTCCAGTTAACGTGTTTGGAGAAAAACGTAGAGGAAAATTCGTAAGAAAAAAAATTGCCACTAGGTGGCGCTATCAGTTAGATGAAATATAAGTCAGTAGATGTCTTTAGGGCTGGACTCTCATCAAATGTGTGAAATTTTGAGAAGATAGGATCATCTCGGTCAAGTTAATGCAGCTTTTATTTTCACGAAAAATCTTCAGACTTTGCGTCACCGTAGCGGCCACGCCCTTTGGCGAAAAGTTACAATATTCGGTGTGGGGCATGATCAACATCTTAAGGCTTTTCTGACCAATTTTCAAATGGATCCCTTCAACGAGCTCAGCACAGTAGCTAAAAACGTAAAGTATGACATTTATTGTTACCACTAGGTGGCGCTATATGTATAACTGAATTTTATCATATAGATGTTTTCAGGCCGTGACTATTACGTTGCCTGAGAAGTTTGAGATTTTTTGGAGCTTGAACATGGGAGTTATTAAGCATTTGCTCTTTCTGGACAAATGAAATTTTAAAGGCAATATTTGATGCCCCGTCCCCGTCATATAGTATTTCAAAAAGGCAAGATGTTTTGCCCAGTTGTTCTCTCAGGTCTTGAGATGATAAATGCCAAGTTTGAAGTCAATTGGATGAAAAATGTTTGCAAAGGGGGAAAAAGCATGACCACAGTGAATGTGCCAAAATAGGCCAAAATTGGACATAAAAAAATTCATAGCTCACTTCCTGTACATTTTAACTACATGGTCCCAATAGACTTTTTTGTGCGTCTCGGGGTGCTACACGTGCCTGCCAATTTTTGTTGCTCTAGCTCAAACGTGCCGGGCTTGGTTTTTATTTTTCTACGCTAGGGGGCGCTATCGAGTCGCATTGTTATGACGACTTAATAATATCAAATTTTTCGCCGGGCCTGAGGAGTGTGCAAAGTTCGGTGAGTTTTCGTGAATGTTTAGGTACCCAAAATCGCGATCGTTTGCGGAGAATAAAGAAGAAGAAGAATAATAATAACTAGAGCTGCGAGCAGCTATAAAGGGCCCTCGCAGCCCGGGCCACGTTGGGGTCCTTGCACGTTGGGGTACTTGCACGTTGGGGTACTGGCACATTCGGGTACTGGCATATTGGAAGCAAAATTTCTTTGAAAATGGCATAATAAACGTTTACATGTAGAATATTTTTTTGCCAGTGTGTGTATCAAGCTCAACGGGTTTTGGTGATTGTTAAGACCTGCAAAAATCAGCGTCCTTTTTTATTATTAGGCAATGAGTTGCCCTGATTGGTATTTTTTTGTAAAAGTGTATATACACATCATCGCTCGTTGTACTCATTGCACAATGTTACTTTTATTGTCCAAAGGGGCAATCAAAAATGAATAAAACGAAATGGAAACGTACATACGTTTGGATCGGTGTGAAGCCAGTGAACAATTTGAGTGGTGGAAACTAAAAGAATATTCATAAATGACTTAGTTATCACACTTAGAATGAGTGTACATTTTTTGTACAAAATACCGTATGTGGGGTATTTTTTTTTTTTTTTTATATAAGCCTCAAGGGCTAGGTGGCGCTGTATTTATAACTGAATGTTGTCATAGAGATACCTTCAGGCCTTGATTATAAGCATACATGTCAAGTGTGGGATTTTTTTTTTGAGCATGTACCGTGGATTTATTAAGCATAGCCTTCATTCACGATATTGCTTTTAATGTCCATAGAGGCTATCAAAAATACATAAAACTAAATAACAAAAATATGTATGTTTGGATAAGTCTGATGCCAGTGAACATTTTGAGTGGTGGAAACTAAAAGAATATTCATAAATGACTTAGTTATCACACTTAGAATGAGTGTACATTTTTTGTACAAAATACCGTATGTGGGGTATTTTTATTTTTTTTTATATAAGCCTCAAGGGCTAGGTGGCGCTGTATTTATAACTGAATGTTGTCATAGAGATACCTTCAGGCCTTGATTATAAGCATACATGTCAAGTGTGGGATTTTTTTTTGGAGCATGTACCGTGGAGTTATTAAGCATATCCTTCATTCACGATATTGCTTTTAATGTCCATAGAGGCTATCAAAAATAAATAAAAATATATATATGTTTGGATAAGTCTGATGCCAGTGAACATTTTGAGTGGTGGAAACTAAAAAAATATTCATAAATGACTTAGTTATCACACTTAGAATGAGTGTACATTTTTTGTACAAAATACCGTATGTGGGGTATTTTTTTTTCATGCCTCAAGGGCTAGGTGGCGCTGCATATATAACTGAATGTTGTCATAGAGATAACTTCAGGCCTTGACGATAAACATACATGTCAAGTTTGGGATTTTTTGGAGCATGTACCGGGGAGTTATCAAGCATATCCTTTTTCATTGTGAAACACAAATTTTGATGCCCCGCCCTCATCATATAGTATTTCGAAAAGTCAAAATTTTTCCCCCTGTCGTTGGCTCAGGTCTTGACATGGTCCAGGCCAAGTCTTAACTCAGTCGGATGAAACGTGTAGGAGAAGTGGGCAAAAGTCTGCCCCCTGTGAATGTGCAAAAATCGTCAAAAGTGGGACATTCAAAAATTCGTAGCTCACTTCCTGTTCATTTTAGCATATGGGTACAAGAGACGTTTTTGTAGGTCTTGGGCTCCCTCATACACCTAAAAATATTCGGCGTTTTTGCTTAAACGTACAACCGGGGCTGCTTCGTTAAAAATTTCGAGGGGGCGCTATTGAGTCATTTTTGTAAAAATAGCACAATCAACAATAAAATATTGCTCATTTTACCAGGCCAGATGTGTGTGCCAAGTTTCAGGAGTTTCTGTGCATGTTTAGACCCTCAAAACTGGCGTTGTTTTCTTGGCGAACAGCGCTTAGCCACGCCTACAGCAATTCGCGAAAACTCACAAACTTCGTGTTGTGACATCATGAAGGCCGAAACCCTCCTCTGAGCAAATATGAGGTAGGTCCAGTTAACGTGTTTGGAGAAAAACGTAGAAGAAAATTCGTAAGAAGAAAAATTGCCACTAGGTGGCGCTATCAGTTAGATGAAATGTAAGTTAGTAGATGTCTTTAGAGCTGGACTCTCATCAAATGTGTGAAATTTTGAGAAGATAGGATCATCTCGGTCAAGTTAATGCAGCTTTTATTTTCACGAAAAATCTTCAGATTTTGCGTCACCGTAGCGGCCACGCCCTTTGATGAAAAGTTACAATATTCGGTGTGGGGCATGATCAACATCTTAAGGCTTTTCTGACCAATTTTCAAATGGATCCCTTCAACAAGCTCAGCACAGTAGCTAAAAACGTAAAGTATGACATTTATTGTAACCACTAGGTGGCGCTATATGTATAACTGAATTTTGTCATATAGATGTTTTCAGGCTGTGACTATTACGTTGCCTGAGAAGTTTGAGATTTTTTGGAGCTTCAACATGGGAGTTATTAAGCATTTGCTCTTTCTGGACAAATGAAATTTTAAAGGCAATATTTGATGCTCCGCCCCCGTCGTATAGTATTTCGAAAAGGCAAGATGTTTTGCCCAGCTGTTCTCTTAGGTCTTGAGATGATAAATGCCAAGTTTGAAGTCAATTGGATGAAAAATGTTTGCAAAGGGGGAAAAAGCATGACCACAGTGAATGTGCCAAAATAGGCCAAAATTGGACATTAAAAAATTCATAGCTCACTTCCTGTACATTTTAGCTACATGGTCCCAATAGACTTTTTTGTGCGTCTCGGGGTGCTCCACGTGCCTGCCAATTTTCGTTGCTCTAGCTCAAACGTGTCGGGCTTGGTTTTTATTTTTCTACGCTAGGGGGCGCTATAGAGCCGCGTTGTTATAACGACTTCATAATATCAAATTTTTCGCCGGACCTGAGGAGTGTGCAAAGTTTGGTGAGTTTTCGTGAATATTTAGGTACCCAAAATCGCGATTGTTTGCGGAGAATAAAGAAGAAGAAGAATAATAATAATAATAATAATAATAATAATAATAATAATAATAATAATAATTTTTACAAAAACAATAGGGACCTCGCAGCGGTCGCTGCTCGGGCCCTAATAATAATAATTTTTACAAAAACAATAGGGACCTCGCAGCGGTCGCTGCTCGGGCCCTAATAACTAGAGCTGCGAGCAGCTATAAAGGGCCCTCGCAGCCCGGGCCACGTTGGGGTACTTGCACGTTGGGGAACTTGCACATTGGGGTACTGGCACATTGGAAGCAGAATTTCTTTGAAAATGGCATGATAAACATGTGGACTTTTTTTTTTTTTTTTGCCAGGTGTGATGAGTGTGTCAAGCTCAATGGGTTTTGGTGATTGTTAAGATCTGCAAAAATCAGCGTCTTTTTTTTATTTTTAGGCAATGAGTTGCTCTGATTGGTATTTTTCGTAAAAGTATATATACACACATCATCGCTCGTACTCATTGCACAATGTTGCTTTTATTGTCCATAGAGGCGATAAAAAAAATAAATAAAACTAAATAAAAAATACGTATGTTTGGATCGGTCTGATACCAGTGAACATATTGAGTGGTGGAAAGTAAAAGAATATTCATAAATGACTTAGTTATCACACTTACAATGAGTTTACAATTTTTGCAAAAATACCGTAAGTGAGGCATTTTTTTTTATGCCTCAAGGACTAGGTGGCGCTGTATTTACAACTGAATTTTGTCATAGAGATACCTTCAGGCCTTGACTCTAAATATACATTTCAAATATGGGATTTTTTGGAGCATGTACCTGGGAGTTATTAAGCATAGCCTTCATTCACGATATTGCTTTTAATGTCCATAGAGGCTATCAAAAATACATAAAACTAAATAACAAAAATATGTATGTTTGGTTAGGTCTGATGCCAGTGAATATTTTGAGTGGTGGAAGGTAAAAGAATATTCCTAAATGACTTAGTTATCACACTTAGAATGAGTTTACATTTTTTGTACAAAATACCGTAAGTGGGGTATTTTTTTTTTCATGCCTCAAGGGTTAGGTGGCGCTGCATATATAACTGAATGTTGTCATAGAGATACCTTCAGGCCTTGACGATAAACATACATGTCAAGTTTGGGTTTTTTTGGAGCATGTATCGGGGAGTTATTAAGCATATCCTTTTTCAGTGCGAAACACAAATTTTGATGCCCCGCCCTCATCATATAGTATTTCCAAAAGTCAAGATTTTTCCGTCTGTTGTTGGCTCAGGTCTTGGCATGGTCCAGGTCAAGTCATAAGTCAGTCGGATAAAACGTGTAGGAGAAGTGGGCAAAAGTATGCCCTCTGAAAATGTGCAAAAATCGTAAAAAATGGGACATTCAAAAATTCGTAGCTCACTTCCTGTTCATTTTAGCATATGGGTCCAAGAGACTTTTTTGTAGGTCTTTGGCTCCCTCATACACGTAAAAATTTTCGTAGATCTTGCTTAAACGTACAATCGGGGCTGCTTCGTTAAAAATTTCTAGGGGGCGCTATTGAGTCATTTTTGTAAAAACAGCACAATCAACAATAAAATATTATTCATTTTACCAGGCCAGATGTGTGTGCCAAGTTTCATGAGTTTCTGCGCATGTTTAGACCCTCAAAACTGGCGTTGTTTTCTTGGCGAACAGTGCTTAGCCACGCCCACAGCGATTCGCGAAAACTCACAAACTTCATGTTGTGACATCATGAAGGCCGAAACCCTCATCTGAGCAAATATGAGGTAGGTCCAGTTAACGTGTTTGGAGAAAAACGTAGAAGAAAATTCGTAAGAAAAAAAATTGCCACTAGGTGGCGCTATCAGTTAGATGAAATATAAGTCAGTAGATGTCTTTAGGGCTGGACTCTCATCAAATGTGTGAAATTTTGAGAAGATAGGATCATCTCGGTCAAGTTAATGCAGCTTTTATTGTCACGAAAAATCTTCAGACTTTGCGTCACCGTAGCGGCCACGCCCTTTGGCGAAAAGTTACAATATTCGGTGTGGGGCATGATCAACATCTTAAGGCTTTTCTGACCAATTTTCAAATGGATCCCTTCAACAAGCTCAGCACAGTAGCTAAAAACGTAAAGTATGACATTTATTGTAACCACTAGGTGGCGCTATATGTATAACTGAATTTTATCATATAGATGTTTTCAGGCCGTGACTATTACGTTGCCTGAGAAGTTTGAGATTTTTTGGAGCTTGAACATGGGAGTTATTAAGCATTTGCTCTTTCTGGACAAATGAAATTTTAAAGGCAATATTTGATGCCCCGCCCCCGTCATATAGTATTTCAAAAAGGCAAGATGTTTAGCCCAGTTGTTCTCTCAGGTCTTGAGATGATAAATGCCAAGTTTGAAGTCAATTGGATGAAAAATATTTGCAAAGGGGGAAAAAGCATGACCACAGTGAATGTGCCAAAATAGGCCAAAATTGGACATAAAAAAATTCATAGCTCACTTCCTGTACATTTTAGCTACATGGTCCCAATAGACTTTTTTGTGCGTCTCGGGGTGCTACACGTGCCTGCCAATTTTTGTTGCTCTAGCTCAAACGTGCCGGGCTTGGTTTTTATTTTTCTACGCTAGGGGGCGCTATCGAGTCGCATTGTTATGACGACTTAATAATATCAAATTTTTCGCCGGGCCTGAGGAGTGTGCAAAGTTCGGTGAGTTTTCGTGAATGTTTAGGTACCCAAAATCGCGATTGTTTGCGGAGAATAAAGAAGAAGAAGAAGAAGAAGAAGAATAAGAATAACTAGAGCTGCGAGCAGCTATAAAGGGCCCTCGCAGCCCGGGCCACGTTGGGGTACTTGCACGTTGGGGAACTTGCACATTGGGGTACTGGCACATTGGAAGCAGAATTTCTTTGAAAATGGCATGATAAACGTGGATTTTTTTATTTTATTTTTTGCCAGGTGTGATGAGTGTGTCAAGCTCAATGGGTTTTGGTGATTGTTAAGATCTGCAAAAATCATCGTCTTATTTTTTATTTTTAGGCAATGAGTTGCCCTGATTGGTATTTTTTGTAAAAGTGTATATACACATCATCGCTCGTTGTACTCATTGCACAATGTTACTTTTATTGTCCAAAGGGGCAATCAAAAATGAATAAAACAAAATGGAAATGTACATACGTTTGGATCGGTGTGAAGCCAGTGAACAATTTGAGTGGTGGAAACTAAAAGAATATTCATAAATGACTGAGTTATCACACTTAGAATGAGTGTACATTTTTTGTACAAAATACCGTATGTGGGGTATTTTTTTTTTATTCCTCAAGGGCTAGGTGGCGCTGCATATATAACTGAATGTTGTCACAGAGATAACTTCAGGCCTTGACGATAAACATACATGTCAAGTTTGGGATTTTTTGGAGCATGTACCGGGGAGTTATCAAGCATATCCTTTTTCATTGCGAAACACAAAATTTGATGCCCCGCCCTCATAATATAGTATTTCGAAAAGACAAAATTTTTCCCCCCTGTCGTTGGCTCAGGTCTTGACATGGTCCAGGCCAAGTCTTAACTCAGTCGGATGAAACGTGTAGGAGAAGTGGGCTAAAGTCTGCCCCCTGTGAATGTGCAAAAATCGTCAAAAATGGGACATTCAAAAATTCGTAGCTCACTTCCTGTTCATTTTAGCATATGGGTCCAAGAGACTTTTTTGTAGGTCTTGGGCTCCCTCATACACCTAAAAATATTCGTCGTTCTTGCTTAAACGTACAACCGGGGCTGCTTCGTTAAAAACTTCTAGGGGGCGCTATTGAGTAATTTTTGTAAAAATAGCACAATCAACAATAAAATATTGCTCATTTTACCAGGCCAGATGTGTGTGCCAAGTTTCATGAGTTTCTGTGCATGTTTAGACCCTCAAAACTGGCGTTGTTTTCTTGGCGAACAGCGCTTAGCCACGCCCACAGCAATTCGCGAAAACTCACAAACTTCGTGTTGTGACATCATGAAGGCCGAAACCCTCATCTGAGCAAATAAGAGGTAGGTCCAGTTAACGTGTTTGGAGAAAAACGTAGAAGAAAATTCGTAATAAAAAAAATTGCCACTAGGTGGCGCTATCAGTTAGATGAAATATAAGTCAGTAGATGTCTTTAGGGCTGGACTCTCATCAAATGTGTGAAATTTTGAGAAGATAGGATCATCTCGGTCAAGTTAATGCAGCTTTTATTTTCACGAAAAATCTTCAGACTTTGCGTCACCGTAGCGGCCACGCCCTTTGGCGAAAAGTTACAATATTCGGTGTGGGGCATGATCAACATCTTAAGGCTTTTCTGACCAATTTTCAAATGGATCCCTTCAACGAGCTCAGCACAGTAGCTAAAAACGTAAAGTATGACATTTATTGTAACCACTAGGTGGCGCTATATGTATAACTGAATTTTATCATATAGATGTTTTCAGGCCGTGACTATTACGTTGCCTGAGAAGTTTGAGATTTTTTGGAGCTTGTACATGGGAGTTATTCAGCATTTGCTCTTTCTGGACAAATGAAATTTTAAAGGCAATATTTGATGCCCCGCCCCCGTCATATAGTATTTCAAAAAGGCAAGATGTTTTGCCCAGTTTTTCTCTCAGGTCTTGAGATGATAAATGCCAAGTTTGAAGTCAATTGGATGAAAAAATTTTGCAAAGGGGGAAAAAGCATGACCACAGTGAATGTGCCAAAATAGGCCAAAATTGGACATAAAAAAATTCATAGCTCACTTCCTGTACATTTTAGCTACATGGTCCCAATAGACTTTTTTGTGCGTCTCGCGGTGCTACACGTGCCTGCCAATTTTTGTTGCTCTAGCTCAAACGTGCCGGGCTTGGTTTTTATTTTTCTACGCTAGGGGGCGCTATCGAGTCGCATTGTTATGACGACTTCATAATATCAAATTTTTCGCCGGGCCTGAGGAGTGTGCAAAGTTTGGTGAGTTTTCGTGAATGTTTAGGTACCCAAAATCGCGATCGTTTGCGGAGAATAAAGAAGAAGAATAATAATAATAATAATAATAATAATAATAATTTTTACAAAAACAATAGGGACCTCGCAGCGGTCGCTGCTCGGGCCCTAACTAGAGCTGCGAGCAGCTATAAAGGGCCCTCGCAGCCCGGGCCACGTTGGGGTCCTCGCACGTTGGGGTACTTGCACGTTGGGGTACTGGCACATTGGGGTACTGGCATATTGGAAGCAAAATTTCTTTGAAAATGGCATAATAAACGTTTACATGTAGAATATTTTTTTGCCAGTGTGTGTGTCAAGCTCAACGGGTTTTGGTGATTGTTAAGACCTGCAAAAATCAGCGTCCTTTTTTATTTTTAGGCAATGAGTTGCCCTGATTGGTATTTTTTTGTAAAAGTGTATATACACATCATCGCTCGTTGTACTCATTGCACAATGTTACTTTTATTTTCTAAAGGGGCAATCAAAAATGAATAAAACAAAATGGAAACGTACATACGTTTGGATCGGTGTGAAGCCAGTGAACAATTTGAGTGGTGGAAACTAAAAAAATACCGTATGTGGGGTATTTATTTTTTTTTTTATATAAGCCTCAAGGGCTAGGTGGCGCTGTATTTATAACTGAATGTTGTCATAGAGATACCTTCAGGCCTTGATTATAAGCATACATGTCAAGTGTGGGATTTTTTTTTGGAGCATGTACCGTGGAGTTATTAAGCATATCCTTCATTCACGATATTGCTTTTAATGTCCATAGAGGCTATCAAAAATAAATAAAAATATATATATGTTTGGATAAGTCTGATGCCAGTGAACATTTTGAGTGGTGGAAACTAAAAAAATATTCATAAATGACTTAGTTATCACACTTAGAATGAGTGTACATTTTTTGTACAAAATACCGTATGTGGGGTATTTTTTTTCATGCCTCAAGGGCTAGGTGGCGCTGCATATATAACTGAATGTTGTCATAGAGATAACTTCAGGCCTTGACGATAAACATACATGTCAAGTTTGGGATTTTTTGGAGCATGTACCGGGGAGTTATCAAGCATATCCTTTTTCATTGTGAAACACAAATTTTGATGCCCCGCCCTCATCATATAGTATTTCGAAAAGTCAAAATTTTTCCCCCTGTCGTTGGCTCAGGTCTTGACATGGTCCAGGCCAAGTCTTAACTCAGTCGGATGAAACGTGTAGGAGAAGTGGGCAAAAGTCTGCCCCCTGTGAATGTGCAAAAATCGTCAAAAATGGGACATTCAAAAATTCGTAGCTCACTTCCTGTTCATTTTAGCAAATGGGTACAAGAGACTTTTTTGTAGGTCTTGGGCTCCCTCATACACTTAAAAATATTCGGCGTTCTTGCTTAAACGTACAACCGGGGCTGCTTCGTTAAAAATTTCAAGGGGGCGCTATTGAGTCATTTTTGTAAAAATAGCACAATCAACAATAAAATATTGCTCATTTTACCAGGCCAGATGTGTGTGCCAAGTTTCAGGAGTTTCTGTGCATGTTTAGACCCTCAAAACTGGCGTTGTTTTCTTGGCGAACAGCGCTTAGCCACGCCTACAGCAATTCGCGAAAACTCACAAACTTCGTGTTGTGACATCATGAAGGCCGAAACCCTCCTCTGAGCAAATATGAGGTAGGTCCAGTTAACGTGTTTGGAGAAAAACGTAGAAGAAAATTCGTAAGAAAAAAAATTGCCACTAGGTGGCGCTATCAGTTAGATGAAATGTAAGTTAGTAGATGTCTTTAGAGCTGGACTCTCATCAAATGTGTGAAATTTTGAGAAGATAGGATCATCTCGGTCAAGTTAATGCAGCTTTTATTTTCACGAAAAATCTTCAGATTTTGCGTCACCGTAGCGGCCACGCCCTTTGGCGAAAAGTTACAATATTCGGTGTGGGGCATGATCAACATCTTAAGGGTTTTCTGAACAATTTTCAACTGGATCCCTTCAACGAGCTCAGCGCAGTAGCTAAAAACGTAAAGTATGACATTTATTGTAACCACTAGGTGGCGCTATATGTATAACTGAATTTTGTCATATAGATGTTTTCAGGCTGTGACTATTACGTTGCCTGAGAAGTTTGCGATTTTTTGGAGCTTGAACATGGGAGTTATTAAGCATTTGCTCTTTCTGGACAAATGAAATTTTAAAGGCAATATTTGATGCTCCGCCCCCGTCGTATAGTATTTCGAAAAGGCAAGATGTTTTGCCCAGCTGTTCTCTTAGGTCTTGAGATGATAAATGCCAAGTTTGAAGTCAATTGGATGAAAAATGTTTGCAAAGGGGGAAAAAGCATGACCACAGTGAATGTGCCAAAATAGGCCAAAATTGGACATTAAAAAATTCATAGCTCACTTCCTGTACATTTTAGCTACATGGTCCCAATAGACTTTTTTGTGCGTCTCGGGGTGCTACACGTGCCTGCCAATTTTCGTTGCTCTAGCTCAAACGTGTCGGGCTTGGTTTTTATTTTTCTACGCTAGGGGGCGCTATAGAGTCGCGTTGTTATAACGACTTCATAATATCAAATTTTTCGCCGGACCTGAGGAGTGTGCAAAGTTTGGTGAGTTTTCGTGAATATTTAGGTACCCAAAATCGCGATTGTTTGCGGAGAATAAAGAAGAAGAAGAATAATAATAATAACTAGAGCTGCGAGCAGCTATAAAGGGCCCTCGCAGCCCAGGCCACGTTGGGGTCCTTGCACGTTGGGGTACTTGCACGTTAGGGTACTGGCACGTTGGGGTACTGGCATATTGGAAGCAAAATTTCTTTGAAAATGGCATAATAAACGTTTACATGTAGAATATCTTTTTTGCCAGTGTGTGTCAAGCTCAACGGGTTTTGGTGATTGTTAAGACCTGCAAAAATCAGCGTCCTTATTTATTTTTAGGCAACGAGTTGCCCTGATTGGTATTTTTTGTAAAAGTGTATATATACATCATCGCTCGTTGTACTCATTGCACAATGTTACTTTTATTGTCCAAAGGGGCAATCAAAAATGAATAAAACAAAATGGAAACGTACATACGTTTGGATCGGTGTGAAGCCAGTTAACAATTTGAGTGGTGGAAACTAAAAGAATATTCATAAATGACTTAGTTATCACACTTAGAATGAGTTTACATTTTTTGTACAAAATACCGTATGTGTGTTTTTTTTTTTTATATATTATGCCTCAAGGGCTAGGTGGCGCTGTATTTATAACTGAATGTTGTCGTAGAGATACCTTCAGGCCTTGATTATAAGCATACATGTCAAGTGTGGGATTTTTTTTGGAGCATGTACCGTGGAGTTATTATGCATATCCTTCATTCACGATATTGCTTTTAATGTCCACAGAGGCTATCAAAAATAAATAAAAATATATATATGTTTGGATAAGTCTGATGCCAGTGAACATTTTGAGTGGTGGAAACTAAAAAAATATTCATAAATGACTTAGTTATCACACTTAGAATGAGTGTACATTTTTTGTACAAAATACCGTATGTGGGGTATTTTTTTTTCATGCCTCAAGGGCTAGGTGGCGCTGTATTTATAACTGAATGTTGTCATAGAGATACCTTCGGGCCTTGATTATAAGCATACATGTCAAGTTTGGGATTTTTTGGAGCATGTACCTGGGAGTTATTAAGCATATCCTTTTTCAGTGCGAAACACAAATTTTGATGCCCCGCCTTCATCATATAGTATTTAGAAAGGTCAAGATTTTTCCCCCTGTCGTTGGCTCAGGTCTTGACATGGTCCAGGTCAAGTCTTAACTCAGTCAGATGAAACGTGTAGGAGAAGTAGGCAAAAGTCTGCCCCCTGTGAATGTGCAAAAATTGTCAAAAATGGGACATTCAAAAATTCGTAGCTCACTTCCTGTTCATTTTAGCATATGGGTCCAAGAGACTTTTTTGTAGGACTTGGGCTCCCTCATACACCTAAAAATATTCGTCGTTCTTGCTTAAACGTACAACCGGGGCTGCTTTGTTAAAAACTTCTAGGGGGCGCTATTGAGTCATTTTTTTTTAAAATTGCACAATCAACAATAAAATATGGCTCATTTTACCAGGCCAGATGTGTGTGCCAAGTTTCATGAGTTTCTGTGCATGTTTAGACCCTCAAAACTGGCGTTGTTTTCTTGGCGAACAGCGCTTAGCCACACCCACAGCAATTCGCGAAAACTCACAAACTTCGTGTTGTGACATCATGAAGGCCGAAACCCTCATCTGAGCAAATATGAGGTAGGTCCAGTTAACGTGTTTGGAGAAAAACGTAGAAGAAAATTCGTAAGAAAAAAAATTGCCACTAGGTGGCGCTATCAGTTAGATGAAATATAAGTCAGTAGATGTCTTTAGGGCTGGACTCTCATCAAATGTGTGAAATTTTGAGAAGATAGGATCATCTCGGTCAAGTTAATGCAGCTTTTATTTTCACGAAAAATCTTCAGACTTTGCGTCACCGTAGCGGCCACGCCCTTTGGCGAAAAGTTACAATATTCGGTGTGGGGCATGATCAACATCTTAAGGCTTTTCTGACCAACTTTCAACTGGATCCCTTCAACAAGCTCAGCACAGTAGCTAAAAACGTAAAGTATGACATTTATTGTAACCACTAGGTGGCGCTATATGTATAACTGAATTTTATCATATAGATGTTTTCAGGCCGTGACTATTACGTTGCCTGAGAAGTTTGAGATTTTTTGGAGCTTGTACATGGGAGTTATTCAGCATTTGCTCTTTCTGGACAAATGAAATTTTAAAGGCAATATTTGATGCCCCGCCCCCGTCATATAGTATTTCGAAAAGGCAAGACTTTTTGCCCAGCTGTTCTCTTAGGTCTTGAGATGATAAATACCAAGTTTGAAGTCAATGGGATGAAAAATGTTTGCATAGGGGGAAAAAGCATGACCACAGTGAATGTGCCAAAATAGGCCAAAATTGGACATTAAAAAATTCATAGCTCACTTCCTGTACATTTTAGCTACATGGTCCCAATAGACTTTTTTGTGCGTCTCGGGGTGCTACACGTGCCTGCCTATTTACGTTGCTCTAGCTCAAACGTGTCGGGCTTGGTTTTTATTTTTCTACGCTAGGGGGCGCTATAGAGTCGCGTTGTTATAACGACTTCATAATATCAAATTTTTCGCCGGACCTGAGGAGTGTGCAAAGTTTGGTGAGTTTTCGTGAATATTTAGGTACCCAAAATCGCGATTGTTTGCGGAGAATAAAGAAGAAGAAGAATAATAATAATAATAATAATAATAATAATAATAATAACTAGAGCTGCGAGCAGCTATAAAGGGCCCTCGCAGCCCGGGCCACGTTGGGGTACTTGCACGTTGGGGTACTTGCACATTGGGGTACTGGCACATTGGAAGCAGAATTTCTTTGAAAATGGCATGATAAACATGTGGATTTTTATTTTTTTGACAGGTGTGATGAGTGTGTCAAGCTCAATGGGTTGTGGTGATTGTTAAGATCTGCAAGAATCAGCGTCTTTTTTTATTTTTAGGCAATGAGTTGCCCTGATTGGTATTTTTCGTAAAAGTATATATAGACACATCATTGCTCGTACTCATTGCACAATGTTGCTTTTATTGTCCATAGAGGCGATCAAAGAAAATGAAACTAAATTAAAAAAGTACATATGTTTGGATCGGTCTGATGCCAGTGAACACATTGAGTGGTGGAAAGTAAAATAATATTCATAAATGACTTAGTTATCACACTTACAATGAGTTTACAATTTTTGCAAAAATACCGTAAGTGAGGCATTTTTTTTTTTTTTTATGCCTTAAGGACTAGGTGGCGCTGTATTTATAACTGAATTTTGTCATAGAGATACCTTCAGGCCTTGACTATAAATATACATTTCAAGTATGGGATTTTTTGGAGCATGTACATGGGAGTTATTAAGCATAGCCTTCATTCACGATATTGCTTTTAATGTCCATAGAGGCTATCAAAAATACATAAAACTAAATAACAAAAATATGTATGTTTGGTTAGGTCTGATGCCAGTGAACATTTTGAGTGGTGGAAAGTAAAAGAATATTCATAAATGACTTCGTGATCACACTGAGAATGAGTTTACAATTTTTGTAAAAATACCGGAAGTGGGGTATTTTTTTTTCATCCCTCAAGGGCTAGGTGGCGCTGCATATATAACTGAATGTTGTCATAGAGATAGCTTCAGGCCTTGACTATAAACATACATGTCAAGTTTGGGATTTTTTGGAGCATGTACCGGAGAGTTATTAAGCATATAATTTTTCATTGCGAAACACAAATTTTGATGCCCCGCCCTCATCATATAGTATTTAGAAAAGTCAAGATTTTTCTCCCTGTCGTTAGCTCAGGTCTTGACATAGCCCAGGTCAAGTCTGAAGTCAGTCGGATGAAACGTGTAGGAGAAGTGGGCAAAAGTATGCCCCCTGTAAATGTGCTAAAATCGTAAAAAATGGGACATTCAAAAATTCGTAGCTCACTTCCTGTTCATTTTAGCATATGGGTCCAAGAGACTTTTTTGTAGGTCTTGGGCTCCCTCATACACCTAAAAATTTTCGTAGATCTTGCTTAAACGTACAACCGGGGCTGCTTCATTAAAATTTTCTAGAGGGCGCTATTGAGTCATTTCTGTAAAAATAGCACAATCCAGGATAAAATATCGCTCATTTTGCCAGGCCAGATGTGTGTGCCAAGTTTCATGCGTTTCTGTGCCGGTTTAGGCCCTCAAAATTGGTGTTGTTTTCTTGGCGAACAGCGCTTAGCCACGCCCACAGCGATTCGCGAAAACTCACAAACTTCGTGTTGTGACATCATGAAGACCGAAACCCTCATCTGAGCAAATATGAGGTAGGTGCAGTTAATGTGGTTGGAGAAAAACATTTAAGAAAAATCGTAAGAAAAAAAATTGCCAGACGGTGTCGCTAACAGTAAGATGAAATATAAGTTCGAAGATGTCTTAAGGGCTGGACTCTCATCAAATGTGTGAAATTTTGAGAAGATAGGATTACCTGGATCAAGTAAAAGCAGCTTTTATTGCCACGAAAAATTACCAGACTTTGCGGCATCGTAGAGGCCACGCCCTTTGGCGAAAAGTTACAATATTCGGTGTGGGGCATGATCAACATCTTAAGGCTTGTCTGACCAATTTTCAACTGGATTCCTTCAAAGAGCTTGGCACAGTAGCTAAAAACGTAAAGTATGACATTTATTGTCACCACTAGGTGGCGCTATATATATAACAGAATTGTATCATATAGATGTTTTCAGGCCGTGACTATTAAGTTGCATGAGAAGTTTGAGATTTTTTGGAGCTTGTTCATGGGAGTTATTCAGCATTTTGTCTTTGTGGACAAATTAAATTTTAAAGGCAATATTTGATGCCCCGCCCCCGTCATATAGTATTCCAAAAAGTCAAGATATTTTGCCCAGTTGTTGTCTTGGGTCTTGAGATGACACATGGCAAGTTTGAAGTCAAATGGCTGAAAAATATTTGCAAAGGGGGAAAAAGTATGACCACAGTGAATGGGCCAAAATGGGCCAAAATTGGACATTCAAAAATTCATAGCTCACTTCCTGTACATTTTAGGAAATGGCTTCCACTGACTTTTTTGTGCGTCTCGGGGTGCTACACGTGCCTGGCAATTTTCGTAGATCTAGGTCAAACGGGCCGGGATTGGTTTTTATTTTTCTACGCTAGGGGGCGCTATAGAGTCGCATTGTTATGGCAACTACATAATATCAAATTTTTCGCCGGGAACGAAGAGACTGCAAAGTTTGGTGAGTTTTCGTAAATGTTTAGGCCCTCAAAAATGCGATCGTTTACGGAGAAGAAGAAGAAGAAGAATTCTTACAAAAACAAGAGGGACCTCGCAGCGGTCGCTGCTCGGGCCCTAATAATAATAATAATAATAATAATAATAATAATTTTTACAAAAACAATAGGGACCTCGCAGCGGTCGCTGCTCGGGCCCTAATAATAATAATAATTTTTACAAAAACAATAGGGACCTCGCAGCGGTCGCTGCTCGGGCCCTAATTAAGTTAGCGGGTAATACTACGATTTTTTTTAAATTTGTATTATTATTTTTTTTTTAGGGCCCAAGCGGCGACTGCTGCGAGGTCCCTCTTGTTTTTGTAAGAATTCTTCTTCTTCTTCTTCTTCTTCTTCTTCTTCTTCTTCTTCTTCTTCTTCTTCTTCTTCTTCTTCTCCTCCTCCTCCTCCTCCTCAAACGATCGCATTTTTGGGAACCTAAACACTTACAAAAACTCACCAAACTTTGCACACTCTTCAGGCCTGGCGAAAAATTTGATATTATGGCGTTGTCGTAACAACGCGACTCTATAGCGCCCCCTAGCGTAGAAAAATAGAAACCAATCCCGGCCCGTTTGACCTAGAGCTACAAAAATTGGCAGGCATGTGTAGCACCCCAAGACGCACAAAAAAAGTCAGTGGAAGCCATTTCCTAAAATGTACAGGAAGTAAGCTCGAATTTTTGAATGTCCAATTTTGGCGCATTCACTGTGATCATACTTTTCCCCCCTTTGCAAACATTTTTCATCCGATTGACTTCAAACTTGGCATGTATCATCTCAAGATCTGTGACAACAACTGGGCAAAAAAATCTCGACTTTTAGAAATACTATATGACAGGGGCGGGGCATCAAATATTGCCTTGAAAATTTCATTTGTCCAGAAAGACAAAATGCTTAATAACTCCCATGTGCAAGCTCCAAAAAAATCTCAAACCTCTCATGCAACTAAATAGTCATGGCCTGAAAACATCTATACGCTAAAATTCAGTTATATATATAGCGCCACCTAGTGGTGACAATAAATGTCATACTTTACGTTTTTAGCTCCTGTGCCGAGCTCGTTGAAGGGATCCAGTTGAAAATGGGTCAGAAAGCCTTAAGATGTTGATCATACCCCACACCAATATTGTAACTTTTCGCCAAAGGGCGTGGCCGCTACGGTGCCGCAAAGTCTGATAATTTTTTGTGACGATAAAAGCTGCTTTAACTTGACCCAGATGAGCCTATCTTCTCAAAATTTCACACATTTGATGAGTGCAGCCCTTAAGACTTCTACGAACTTATATTCCATCTTACTGATAGCGCCACCTAGTGGCGATTTTTTTCTTACGATTTTTCTTCAACGTTTATCTCCAACCACGTTAACTGGACCTACCTCATATTTGCTCAGATGAGGGTTTCCCCCTTCATGATGTCACAACACGAAGTTTGTGAGTTTTCGTGAATCGCTATGGGTGTGGCTAAGCACTGTTCGCCAAGAAAACAACACCAATTTTGAGGGTTTAAACATGCATAGAAACTCATGAAACTTGGCACACAAATCTGGCCTGGTAAAATGAGCAATATTTTATCGTGTATTGTGCTATTTTTACAAAAATGACTCAATAGCACCCCCTAGAAATTTTTAACGAAGCAACCCCGGTTGTACATTTAAGCAACATCTTCGGAAATTTTTAGGTGTATGACGGAACCCAAGACCGACAAAAAAAGTCTCTTGGACCCATATGCTAAAATAAACAGGAAGTGAACTACGAATTTTTGAATGTCCCATTTTTGACGATTTTTGCACATTTACAGGGGGCATACTTTTGCCCACTTCTCCTATACGTTTCATCCGACTGACTTCAGACTTGACCTGAGCCAACGACAGGGGGGAAAAACCTAGACTTTTCGAAATACTATATGATGAGGGCGGGGCATCAAATTTTGTGTTTCACAATGAAAAAGGATATGCTTAATAACTCCCCAGTACATGTTCCAAAAAATCCCAAACTTGACATGTGTGTATAGTGAAGGCCTGAAGGTATCTCTATGACAATATTCAGTTATATATGCAGCGCCACCTAGCCCTTGAGGCATAACAAAAAAATACCCCACTTACGGTATTTGTACAAAAATTGTAAACACGTTTCGAAATGAAAAACGATATGCTTAATAACTCCCTGGTACATGCTTCAAAAAATCCCAAACTTGACATGTATGTTTATAGTCGAGGCCTGAAGGTATCTATATGACAACATTCAGTTATATATGCGGCGCCACCTTGACCTTGAGGCAGAAAAAAAAATATACCCAACTTACAGTATTTTTACAAAAATTGTTAACACATTCTAAGTGTGATAACTAAGTCATTTATGAATATTCTTATACTTTCCACCACTCAAAATTTTCACTGGCATCAGACCGATCCAAACATATGTACTTTTTCATTTTTAGGGCCCGAGCAGCGACCGCTGCCAGGTCCCTATTGTTTTTGTAAAAATTCTTCTTCTTCTTCTTCTTCTTCTACTTCTTATACTTATACTTATACTTATACTTCTACAACGATCGCATTTTTGAGGGCCTAAACATTTACGAAAACTCACCAAACTTTGCAGTCTCTTCGGGCCCGGCGAAAAAATTTGATATTATGTAGTTGCCATAACAATGCAACTCTATAGCGCCCCCTAGCGTAGAAAAATAAAAACCAATCCCGGCCCGTTTGACCTAGAGCTACGAAAATTGTCAGTGGAAGCCATTTCCTAAAATGTACAGGAAGTGAGCTATGAATTTTTGAATGTCCAATTTTGGCCCATTTTGGCCCATTCACTGTGGTCATACTTTTTCCCCCTTTGCAAATATTTTTCAGCCAGTTGACTTCAAACTTGCCATGTGTCATCTCAAGACCCAAGACAACAACTGGGCAAAACATCTTGCCTTTTTGGAATACTATATGACGGGGGCGGGGCATCAAATATTGCCTTTAAAATTTAATTTGTCCAGAAAGACAAAATGCTGAATAACTCCCATGAACAAGCTCCAAAAAATCTCAAACTTCTCATGCAACGTAATAGTCACGGCCTGAAAACATCTATATGATACAATTCTGTTATATATATATAGCGCCACCTAGTGGTGACAATAAATGTCATACTTTACGTTTTTAGCTACTGTGCCAAGCTCTTTGAAGGGATCCAGTTGAAAATTGGTCAGAAAAGCCTTAAGATGTTGATCATGCCCCACACCGAATATTGTAACTTTTTGCCAAAGGGTGTGGCCGCTACGGTGCCGCAAAGTCTGAAGATTTTTCGTGACAATAAAAGCTGCATTAACTTGACCGAGATGATCCTATCTTCTCAAAATTTCACACATTTGATGAGAGTCCAGCCCTGAAGACATCTACAAACTTATATTTCATCTTACTGATAGCGCCACCTAGTGGCAATTTTTTTTCTTACGAATTTTCTTCTACGTTTTTCTTCAAACACGTTAACTGAACCTACCTCATATTTGCTCAGATGAGGGTTTCGGCCTTCATGATGTCACAACACGAAGTTTGTGAGTTTTCGCGAATCGCTGTGGGCGTGGCTAAGCGCTGTTCGCCAAGAAAACAACGCCAGCTTTGAGGGTCTAAACATGCGCAGAAACTCATGAAACTTGGCACACACATCTGGCCTGGTAAAATGAACAATATTTTATTGTTGATTGTGTTATTTTTACAAAAATGACTCAATAGCGCCCCCTAGAATTTTTTAACGAAGCAGCCCCGGTTGTACGTTTAAGCAAGATCTACGAAGATTTTTAGGTGTATGAGGGAGCCCAAGACCTACAAAAAAAGTCTCTTGGACCCATGTGCTAAAATGAACAGGAAGTGAGCTACGAATTTTTGAATGTCCCATTTTTGACGATTTTTACACATTTTCAAGGGGGCATACTTTTGCCCACTTCTCCTACACGTTTCATCCGACTGACTTCAGACTTGACCTGGACCATGTCAAGACCTGAGCCAACGACAGGCGGAAAAATCTTGACTTTTGGAAATACTATATGATGAGGGCGGGGCATCAAAATTTGTGTTTCGCACTGAAAAAGGATATGCTTAATAACTCCCCGGTACATGCTTCAAAAAAATCCCAAACTTGACATGTATGTTTATAGTCAAGGCCTGAAGGTATCTCTATGACAAAATTCAGTTATATATGCAGCGCCACCAAGCCCTTGAGGCGTGAAAAAAAAATACCCCACTTACGGTATTTTTACAAAAATTGTAAACACGTTTCGCAAAGAAAAAAGATATGCTTAATAGCTCCCCGGTGCATGCTCCAAAAAATCCCAAACTTGACATGTGTGCTTATAATCAAGGCCGGAAGGTATCTCTATGACAAAATTCAGTTATAAATACAGCGCCACCTTGCCCTTGAGGCATAAAAAAAAAATACCCCACACACGGTATTTTGTACAAAAAATGTAAACTCATTCTAAGTGTGATAAGTAAGTCATTTATGAATATTCTTTTAGTTTCCACCACTCGAAATGTTCACTAGCATCAAACCTATCCAAACATGCATACTTTTTTTATTTAGTTTGATTTAATTTTGATAGCCTCTATGGACAATAAAAGCAACATTGTGCAATGAGTACGAGCGATGATGGGTACGGATATTTTTCAAAAAATACCAATCAGGGCAACTTATTGCCTAAAAATAAAAAAGGATGCTGACTTTTGCAGATCTTAACGCTCACCAAAACCCATTGAGCTTGTCACACTCATCACACCTGGTGAGAAAAAAAAAAAAATCCACATGCATAGGTTTATCATGCCGTTTTCAAAGAAATTCTGCTTCCAATGTGCCAGTACCCCAACGTGCCAGTACCCCAACGTGCAAGTACCCCAACGTGGCCCGGGCTGCGAGGGCCCTTTATACCTGCTCGCAGCTCTCGTGTTTTATTTATTTTTGATTACCCCTTTGGACAATAAAAGCAACATTGTGCAATGAGTACTTTTACAAAAAATACCAAACAGGGCAACTTTAGAACAATGTGTGGCCAATATCATATTATAGGGGTTAGGGTAGGGATGTGTCGTTAAAACACACACACCGCGCAGGCTTGCTGTAAAGTATAAAAATGCTGACTCACATATTTAGGTCAAAATTAAAATGTTAATCTTATAGGATTAAAAGTTACTTTGTTAACTTTAAAATGCATCAATAATCTACGTACTTTTTTTTTTTTCATGTTGTATCATGTTTTTACAAATGCGCACTATCGTTCAGGCAAATAAAGGTATTTGTTCTCATGTGGTTACTGTAGTTGGCGATCCCACATGGCCGATCTTCTGCGCATGCGTGTCACCAATCGTGCAGGGGTCACCGATCGCGTCTTGACATGCTCTCCTGTCAAATCATCTTTTCATACCGCCTTAAAAGCCCGCAATTGCGCTTTCTCGCCTGTAGGCAGCAGTGTCTGCCATAGCAGTGTTGATTTTAGAGGATTTCCGTTGCCACAAAAAACGAAATGGCTTTGACCTTCTCACCTGTATCGCATTCTACATCACCAGCTTTCAACCTATTTTTAAAAATCCAATTGGCAAAAATCAGAATAAAGTAGAGCTGCGAGCAGCTATAGAGGGTTCTCACCTTTATAACAGCACCCCACAGTCCCATGGACTGTGACCCCCCGCGACCCTTGTGAGAAATAAGCGGTCAAGAAAATGGATGGATGGATGGATGCAGTCAAAAGGGACAAGTGATGGGCACAAATTTGTCAAGGCTTGGCAAATGTGCACAAATTGTTCAAGCTGCAATGGTCATCTCCAGGGGCCTCATTTATAAAGCTTGCGTACGATCAAAATGAGGCCAAAACTCTACGTACGAACATTTCTGTGCCAAAGGTGGTATTTATAGAAAACACACTGAACGTGAAACTTTACGCACCGTCACGTCAAGTCTGGATCTACCGTACGCAATCCGCACATTCTGGAGACATGGGAAAACAGTGACACAATCAGTTATGTGGTGCTTTTCTATTCCTCAAACGACATGTATGCTGGATGTTGGGTCACATATATTAATGTTTGTTTTGCTCCAGAGTTGCTCGGATGTCACAAGCGCGCAGTGGAGCGGAAAGCTGCATGCGAATGAACATTTTAAACGCTCGTTTTCTCTCGTTGATCACCTATCTTGAAAAAGCCTCATGCAACAAATCTATATTAATGACAACTATGTCGACAAATACTGCACGCATTACATCATCGCGCCGCGCAACATTATGCCCCAATAGTAACTTCACCCGCCTGCACCACGCAATTGCCATTAAAGGCTAAATAAAACGCACAAGACACAAGACACTAAGGTTGATAAAATAGCTAGAAAAATAGTCTGGTGCAAGCATCTTTGCTATATGGAGATAGGGTTTCGTCAAGCAAATAAATAAATGCGCGCGTCAATAAAGTCTGCCATAAGCGTTCACAATGCGATCCACGCAGCCGTGATTCTGGATGAAGATCCATAAGCAACACATTAGGAAATATTAACAACAATAATAGGGCGACCTATTGATCGCCTAATTTAGAGACAATTTAGTAAGTCTGAATGAAAACAATACAAGTGTAAGCGGTTAAGAAAATGGATGGATTGATTGTCATTATTATTATTCCTTTCCTTATTTAAAAAATAAAATCTGTGTCTGTGCGCCATCTGGCGGCATTATCGTGATCCGCGTCCCGCTTGCTTATATATAGGTCGCTTGCACATGTCGTCACTTCCGCCTCGGATTTCTCGTAGTCGCCATGCTGGGTGGCCTCCATTTACGTAGCGATTCGGTCTAACGTATCTATCACGTTTGTTGTCTGCGTTTAAAATGGTACATTGTTGCTGCATCGTTGGCTGTTCGAACAAAGCCAAGGGGGAAAATGGTCGGTCTTTTTTCCGAATTCCGAAAATAATTAGGAACCAGGGCCTGGAGACAGAGGAGTGCGGACTCCGGAGGGAAGTCGTTACTTTGGGCTCGTGTGTGCAGCGATCACTTTGTGAGCGGTAAGCTTGTTTACCTTTATTTAATGCATGAGGATTAATAACGTTTCGACCGCCCATATATGGGCAAGTTGCTTATGTTTTGGATTCATGAGCAAGCAAGTTCGGTAGTACAAGCTGGCTAGCGGACGTTAGCCGAAAGCTAACATCGAACATTTTCACCCAAGTAGTGCCAGTGCAAAGTGTTTACTGCTGAAATTGGATTGATTAGTCTTGGGCTCGACTGGGCTCCAACATTAAAGTTGGGTCCCAAGTTACAACATCTATGTCTCAGCCCAGTCGGTGCCAAGATATGAACGTGCACAGGAGAGACAAGCAAAGAAAAGACGACTCGAAGTGGCAGAGATTGTTGCAGTTATGCAGCCAGATGGCTCCAGTAACCTGTACCCTCAAGTACTGCTGACATCATTGACTCTGGTATGCCACTCAGAATTCATTACATGATATATTGTATGCATGAGTGAATGTATGTGTTTGTTTGTGTGTGTGTACACGCACCTTATATTTTAGAGACATTTGGAAGTGGTTATAGAAATAAGTATTTGCCTGTAGCAATGTTCATACATTAAAAAATGCAACAAAATGTGTACATTTCTTTTACACTGACAAAAAAACTATACTACTTTACTATATTAAACCTATTACTGGTACCGTATTTTTTTGTGATTTTTTTTCTTTATTTTTTTCTTTAGGGATCTCATGCCACACCGACTTGATTGCCAATGACATGATGGAAACGAAGGCGAGCATCAAAGCATTGGAGGAGGACAACATGCGACTGTTTGTTTGGCGCTAATAAAGGCAGCGATTATACAAATTCTATTGTTGGGTTTGTTTACAAAGCTATACATAATACAAATGACAGGATTTGACTCAATGTGCAATATGGTCCCTCTTAAAGTAATGGCATAAATCTCTATTATTTCTAAAAGCACAAAAAATGAAGTGAATAATGATTAGATGTAGTAATTTCAGGGATAAAATTGAACTGTTAATTAATGTAGTTTATTTTAGCACAGGTGCCTACCATCCTGAGATGACGGTATGATGTAATGTTGATGGGGTACGCAATGACTTTCATTATGCTATGTACAGAGGAAAAAGTTGCTCTCTTTTAAATTTGTTTAATGTAAGACAAGTTCCAGTACTGTGTTACAGTTTTCCCAATAATCCTTATTTCACACTTGTCACAAAACCACTGTCCTTTTGGCAGTCTAGATTGGCACACTTCAAGTGATATCATTTGATTTTACAATCTGCTGCAGCACAAAAAACTACTTTATTCCGCATCTTTGAAGTACATGAGCAAGTGGTAGGTGACAGCGGCTGAGCAGGAACACTGGAAGTCCACTGCTGATCTAGTAAATGCTCTCCCGAGCAGTTCAGGTAAGGAGGGGATTTTGGGAAAAAAAAACTCTGGCTTTTCCAACTGGCCAAAACGAGCGATCTGGGTGGACTCGCTCAATCACACTTTGTCCACACCACAAAGTCGCAGAAGTCCGTCCAGTTAAACTCATCTGTGCCTGAATCTGAAAATATTACAAACATTGTAATGAAAATATGAAACATAGAATTAAATAAGAAACTACAAAAAGTAAAGCCATACATACCTGGTAATAATATTGGTGTTGTCGTGACAAGTGATGGGAATTGTTGCCATCTGGCACCAGACAGAAATTGGGTGTTGTGACAGCCTCCTTAACCATGAGATCATAAGAAAAGCTGTCGGTATGCTCAGTAGTTACCATGAACACGTTTTATTGTACTGGAAACTGAAACTAAAAATACGTCCTCTGAGAGTGGTTAACCTTAACCATTTAGAATAAGTTGATTAAGTAACATGTAACTAGTGAAAGGGTAGCATTAAATTTAATTAAGCCACGGGGAAGCTGTGCAGTTACTTTTTATTCTTATACGTTCTGCCATATTTGCCTGTTATAAAAATATTAGAAAAACCACATCAGGTAAACCCAGCTGTGCATGTAAACACAATGATAACAGGAAGCCTGAGAACAAATCAACATTTTTGTGTGCAGAATTACCAACACCATGTGGTTTACTTACGTGCAACAGCAACCGTTTCTTCTGATGCGATGTTAAAGTTTACACTCTGTATCCACCCGCTTACAAAATAATTGTAAGCCTCCAGGGATTTGTTGGCGTGTTATGGAGCATGTTGTCAACACGAGGTAGGGAAAGATGTCCAGAGATGTCACATTTGGCCAGCAAGCTTTCTCCGTCAAAAAAAAAATCACCCTTGGTCAGGACGTAATTAGGATCAATCCCGCCACACAGAGACACCTTCTGCCTGTATCGTTGTTTTTGATCTTCGGGTAAATCGTGAAAATACTGCGAAAATTACATCAGGTTGATAAGCTCTACCGTGTAACTCGCGAGTGTACCTTGTGAACCGGCGGACACCCAATATGGCGCCCGAAGGAAAAACTCCCATGATGCATTACGATGTGCAAGCGATCTATTGGCCTTCCGTGACTCGACCTCTTCAATGAGGGTTTCAGTGTTCATCTTGTTTCTTTCTTGCCTTTCATTGACCGTCCAAATTGTTTTGATTTGGTGTTCGCCAACACGTGCTGCTTATTAACTCTTTGGCCGCCATAAACGTTATATGACGTTTAGTATAATCCTAGGGTATGCCGCCAAAAACGTTATTTGACGTTAACTATGTTTTTTAATGGAAACGGGTGGAGGAAAGCCTTGGGCAGCTGTGCTCCAAATATCAAGCCGATCGGCTTACTATAATGAGTATTCCTGGCCACTAGATGGCTGTGATGAGTCTTTTGGACAAGATCGGGTAGGAGACAACAGTAGAAGGAGAGAGGCTGAGCTAGAGTGTTGAGGGGGAGCGAATGGCTAACTTGGCTAAGAGAGTCAAAAAGGCTACAGATGGCAATCAGCTCACGCTTGATCCTTATTTTCAAAGCTCAAAAGCATCGACCAGTGCTCAAGAGCACAGTGATGACGGGGTTAAGTCATAGTTGAAGCGGTGACGCGGCCGTTTCGACCACGTCCTAAGGCCCCACCGGCTAGCGATGCTAATAACGTCCGAAGGCCCCACCGGCTAGCGATGCTAACACCGGAGAAAAGTGGTGCACAATGGAGCACTCTTGCACAGATGACGTTTCATCGGACGATGACGACTACTATAGTTCCGATGCAAGACAGTCTTGGACTGTCTTTCGTCCTCCAAAGAACGTGAAGGTAAGCGCTAACATGCTAAGAGATTGCTAGTAAGATTACTTTCTTAACTTTTCGGGCGATCTGCTAGCAGCGTGTGTAAATGTGCTGATATACACTAGAACATCTATTACCTACCTAAAATTGTGTAGTTGAAACATCCACACAATTGTAAATAGTAACACGTACACACACACCACACATGCGCAGTTGCGCACGTGTAAATAGTTTGCAAAGAGTTTTCTAAATTGTTTGTTCGGATTGCTACTGTTGAATGTAAATAAACTGTTATTTTACAATCAAAAAACACTTTTTTTTTTTTGTTGGGGTATTGTTTTATAGAAGTTTAGGTGTTTGTAGAATCCCTCATGCAAAAAAAAAAAGTGCCAAATTCACTAAAGTGCATGAAATAACATCGTTTCACAAAAAGCTTGATTTCTCCGTATTTTGGAAGAAAATAGAGGATTTGGGTGAAACGAAGGTGTTTTCTATTGTTGATTACTGAAGATCCGAATAAGGTAGAAACTAACTTTTTTTAAGATGAAAGATGAGACTTCAATCTTTCATTTGGTAGTATCCGCGTTTCCATAGTCCTAACACAAGATTTTCTGTGGAGCTTGAAAGATCGGTAAAATTCTGTAAATCAGCTGGCACTATGGGGTTCCCTTTTCCGAAAATGGCTGGCAGTCAAAGAGTTAATACTTGAGAGTTGCTTTCCATTGCCAAATATGGGAGGAAATAGGCGGACTTGGGGCTTGGAACGGCGTGGAATCTGCTGCACACACCGGTTGGGATCGTGTGGCATTTATAAAGGGAACTTGCGTGCAGATTTGCGTATGTGTGTATACGCATGGTTTTATAAATCTCAATTTTCTTCTGCGTACGTGAGTTTTGAGTTTCGTTCGTATGTACTTTTCTGCGCAGGTTTTCACGCATACTTTTATAAATGAGGCCCCAGGTTTAGTTATTAAATAGTCAATTAGACAAATGCCGGCAAGAATGGCTTTTGTCTCAGTTCCAATTACATACTCTGTCAACATGGATCCTTATATTCTCACAATCTTTCTTGTCTCCTCAAACTCAGCAGCTGCAAGTCGCTTGTGATGGTGGGGGTGGCGCTGGGGGATGCGCTTTGTGGACTGTAGCCTAAGTTTTTTCGGTACCCATTCAGTTTCATCCCAAGGATGAGGTTTACCTGTTAATAAAAGAAAAAAATTGTAAAAGCATGGCACACTAGACATATCGAGTGCTAAACATTTCCCTGCAGTAAACTCATGAGTAAAAGAGTTTGATTCTTAAATTAAGATTTCGTTATAAAATCAATCTAGACTGCATGTTAAATGTATATAAAGTCCTATTCCCATACAGTATGTCTGCCAATGATGCTTTGTAACATAAACTGTATTAATTACTTTGATATTAATGTGAAATAACACACAAGCTCTCAGATATTCACGCGTCTCAGTCCCGTTCCTCCTCCATCCACGGGGAGGCAGTGTTGCTTTCTCAATTGAACGAGAACTAGCCGCTTCTCGTTTAAAATTGAACACTTGAAAAAAAGAAATCAGGACTCTATCTGACCTTCACTTATGTTCATTTTGCACAAGTCGTGAACAAAATGCGACCTTAGTTTGTTTCCCTCAAGCTTGTTTTGCCTTCACTCGAAAGACACTCTTCTTCTGCTGTTAAATGTTCTTCTTTTACGCCACTAAGCATAGCTAAGCAGCAGCTCTGATTTGTATATATTATTTGATAGCCACTAGACCAAGACTACTCTGTATACGATCCTATTCATTTACATTATCAACATTGGAGAACATTGGAGACAGTACTTCATAGAAAGAGGATGATTTATGATGTTTTAAATGTGTTCAGCATAAACAACTGGACTTCAGTCATTTTACATCTTGCCTTGAATACATGTGTGTATATATAATATACGATAAAAAGTTTCCTCCTGTAAACATATCCATCCATCCATTTTCTTGACAGCTTATTCCTCACAAGGGTCGCGGGGGTGCTGGAGCCTATCTCAGCTGGCTCTGGGCAGTAGGCGGGGGGACACACTGCACTGGTTGCCAGCCAATCGCAGGGCACACAGAAGGTGCGTTTCCATTACCCTAATTTTTTGCGCAAAAGGCATGTTTCGCAAAAGCTAGCTGGTAATGGAAACACCGGATTTGCGAAAAAACTCTCAAATATCCCAAAAACGTTTTTGCGCTCTCATGAGGTGGTTTTTGAGACGTATCGAAAAAGAAGTATTTCGCAAAAGTGTAATGGAAACACTTTTTGCGTATTAGTAGTCATGTGACACCCGCCCGGTCACGGCGGAAAGGACTGTAACACGTAGTTTATGTGTATTTTTATTAAACTTGCAATTACTATTTGTTTTGAGAATTATTAATTTCGGTTTTGCATTTTAGTTTTACATGCTGAAGTGATTTCTATCGGCTACTGCACATCTGAGAGCAAAAGAGAGAGGGGTGTAATCGAGCGAGCCCCCTTCGAAAAGTTGAAGGAGAGGAGAACTTGAAATCGTGTCCTGCCATGTCTGGTTAATTTAGTAGAAAACATCAGAAACTTTTAACAATGTGTAACCCTCCTTTTACCCAGCCTCTGCATGGGAACAATAACATTTTAGGATTACAGGAAGTACGGGGCCACTCGCTTTCGTGTCAGAACTGCTTGCCGACTGCAGACGGACACACACAACAACACCAACACTTAAATGCCCGAAACCGCCCGGTGAGGGGTGAGTGTTTTTTTTAAATTTATTTGTTTATTTATTATTATTATTATTTTTTTTAAGTAATATAACTACACCGGGCGTCCGTCTACCGTAATCATCATGAGCACCTCCTACTGAACACCTCCTACAGCGGTCTCGCGAGACGGGACATTGTGAGAATTGCGCCTCAGAAGCGAAACTCTCTTCAATGGAAACACCGACAATTAGAAATTGTACTTTATCGAAATAGTACAATATCGCTTTTATTTTTGCGAAAAAGGGTAATGGAAACGCACCTAGAGACGAACAACCATCCACACTCACAAGCACACCTAAGGACAATTCGGAAGATGATGATCTGATGATCTTTCACACCAGACTAATGTGCCATAGTGCACTGATTGAGAATCACTTGTTTCAGCAGTCACCGTTTATTTAGAATCTAAATCTAAACATCTGAATTGTTGATCATTAGTCTACAATTTTTATAATTTATGTAGAAATTTAAGACATTTCAAAGGGTTCACAATACATTTTTCCTCTTGCTGTCTTAATGTTAGATGTAGCTTTTTTTTTTTTTTCAGTGGTGCAGTGAATGTGATTTTATTTATGCTTGTATTACATAATACTTTGGCCTACATTAAATCATGTTGTTTTCTGTTTGTACAATTAATTTATTTATTTATTTATTGCGTTACCAGTTGGAGACCTGGGGCATCCTGAGGAACTGCGCTTCTGCGTTGTGCACCACTCAGACTGGAGAGCCTATAAAGAGCACAGAAAAGGGTATGTAGGAAAATAAAACTCTTTCACGTATGCTTTGTGATTACATTGGGGTTGTAAATTTTATAGCTAATTTCCGCTTTTATTTGTTCTTAGCGCGTTTAAATAAAATCACATTCTACATAATTATTTAAGGTTTGGATTGGCAATTTAACGCTGACTGCCAACCATTTTCAGAAAAGAGAACATGTTGGTGACGGCTGATTTACAGCATTTTGACTGATGGTTCAAGGTCCACAGAAAATGTTAGGACGATGGAAACACAGAGACTACCAAACGAAAGATTGAACTCTCATCTTTAATCAGAAAAAAAAAAAAGTTTGTTTCTACCTTATTCAGTTTTTCAGTAATCAATAGGGGTGTGAATTGCCTAGTACCTGACGATTCGATTCGTATCACGATTCACAGGTCACGATTCGATTCGATACCGATTAATCCCGATACGAATTTATAAGTCGATTGTTGCGATTTTTTTCATTCAAATTTAGAAAATACTAATCAGTAAGCTTGTAGAGTGTAAGATTTATATGAAAATGTATTATTTATTTATCTGAAATTTCAATCTTATAGAGGTTGTAATCTGTTTCATGTTTGAACAGCATTAAAATAAAATATTAAGGCTTAATGTTCCGTTCGTATAACATTCTTCCATGCTCAAGGTGTGAATCCTAAAAAAAAAAAAAAAAAATCGATTCTGCCGATTATTGAATCGATTCGAGAATCGCGCGATGTAGTATCGCGATATATCGCCGAATCGATTTTTTTAAACACCCCTAGTAATCAACATTAGAAAATAGGTTATTTTCACCCAAATTCTAAATTTTGGAGCAAAATATGTAGAAATCAAGCTTTTTCTGAAACAATGTTATTTCGTACACTCTAGTGAATTTGACACTTACATCAGTGATACCACAAACACCTAAACAGTGCTATACTTCTATAAAACACTACCACCAACAATGAAAAAGTGTCTTTTGATTGCAAATTACATTCAACAGTGTAACAATTTGACAAAGCTATTTACTAGGGTTGCGCGGTGTACCCGTACCAGTACCGTACCTTGATATTTTGGCGTCAAAAACAGCTCTGTATCTTTTTTTTTTTTTTTTTATACCATTACTTAAAAACAAAACAAAACAATTCCTTTCTCGAAATGGATCTCCAGTCCACATAGAATTTACCACTTTCATTAATATTAACCTCCGTTGAGGGTAGACACTGAAAATTTATTTGCATTCCAAATGGAATGTGATCTACCGCTGAAAGCTCATAGAATATTTTCATGCCTACCAATGATTCATGTGCATCTGCTGTGGCTATGCAGTGGTCCAACCATGAGGTGCTATGCCAAGCTTCCCTAATGTATGATAAACTACCGGCAGGCAAGGGAGCATTAGTTGACGGTATAAAACCATTACCCTCACCAATAACATACACATTAAAAAATGTATTATCCTGAGCAAACAAATTTATAATTTTTCATTATTATGGTACTCATATGTCATGTATACATTTAAAATAAGGAATTCCTTACAATTTAAGTCTTAATATATGTATAAGGGTGTATTCAGACCTGGACTGTTTGGTCCGCTTTAAACGGACCAGAGTTCGTTTCCCACGCTGATCTGGACCTTTTGTGCAGGTCTGAACACACACAAACGAATCCTGGTGCGGAACAAATAAGGACCAAATAAGCGGACCGAGACCCGCAGTCTGAATACAAACTACTGCTGATCCACTCCAAGTGCAGGACATGTGCGCCTTTTGGGGCTTAACAAGCCACCGTAGCCAAGCCTCGAAATAATGCCCAGCAGTGAATATTGTGCTAAATTCTTTAATTAACATGCGCATTTTGTTTAGCCACGCTGCTGTCATGTTGTGGTGGGGGCGGAGCACGCAAAGCGCAACGCGCTGTTCCAAATTTAGAAACACCGTTGCAGACACTCTATTGAATGAGCTTCCATTGACGCTCGCAAATATCTTGCATCTAATAATGCCGCACATATGCAGAGCAGTAATGCAGCACGGTGGAATTTTATGATGTCCTCCATTTCCTGGTTTCGTTATGCGTTCAGTGGGCCGACGTGATTGCTCAATATAGTCCACTTGCAAAAAGCACAGTGTGATTATGAACCGCACCAAACGAAAAAAATAAAAGTTTGCTTTTGGTCTGGAGCAAACAAGTGGACTAAAGGACTTTTCTGGTGCGAATACACCCTAAGAGTCAATTTTCTTATTACAAAGGATGGCAACCACTCCAGGAACGCACCCTTGTCTTTTCCATCACCGATGTCCACACAAGTCTCTCCAGTCCCATGAAAGTTCTGATTTACCGAATTCAAACCTTCCAAGTCCTGCTTAGTCAAAAATGTCTCTTGCAAACACAGCACTGACTCAACAGGTGCTCCAAAACAACCCTGCGAACCATTACCTCTGCGCTCTGCCCCGATCGGAGGCCATGACAGTTCTAAGAGACTTTTAGGTCCATGTCTAGTTTTTACTCTGCTGCCGTGTCACGTGGCAATGAAGCACCGGCTGACTGCACACTTATCCCAGCTCCATAAGAGCCAAGGGCTGTTTTGCTCTGTGACTCGCTGCACATGAGTGCTGACTGGCAAGATCTCCGGGTTATAAATATCCACTTCCTTGCACTTAGCTGTAGCTTTGAACGAGGCAAATCTACTTTTCGCATAGGACATCTTAAAGCATTTCACCTACCGGCGAAGTTGTCCTTGAAGATATTCGGTGAGTGTCTCTGCTTCCACGTCGGGTGAGAATTTAGATGCAAAAACACTCAACATTTTTGTCGACACGGTTTTGATGTGGCTCACGAGTCCCGTGCCCATGATAGCCACCCGCCATGACTTTCCCACACTAGAAACAGCGGGGCGCGCGCCCAACTTCACCGCTCCCAGCTGTTGCTTCCCTCTTTGAACGACAGTCGACCACTTAGGAGAACCATGAAGATGAGAACTTTCCCCCTTGTGGCTTCTCTTACCGCCGCTTGCGAGCACTCCACTTTCCTCGCTCTCGCTGGAACAAGCATCAGCACCACAGTCGGTCGTTGTCACCAACCTGGATCCAGCAGCAGCTACGTCACAGGAAGGGCTGGCGCCGCAAGGGGCATCCAGCACCGCTGGTCCATATACAGCCAGACCGTCACGCCGTGGCGCGATCGCAACAGCGGCAGCACTCTCCAGACTTTCCACACAGTAGCTAACATTTGCTATGAAAACATGGAGATTCGCGCACACATCCGTTTGGGCCCTTAGCGTGCTCCGCATGGCACATACGTCCGCCTGAAGCTGCTCCATTCCCTTGAGCAAGCCGCAAACATCCATTTTTGAGAAAGTCACGGGGGAGAGCAGTGTTTTAAGTGGGCCGGAACGCATCGGTACGGAGCTCCAGAACTTTTAAAAATCGCCCTTGAGCGTTCAGGTACTTCTCGACGTGCAAAGAATGTACTATCAGCGCTCGGTTACGCTTGACAATGCATTTTTTCTTTATCCTCAAAAGCTGTTAGGGCGAGCACCGCTCATCCACCAGTATGGTGGATATAGATCTGTGCTCAGCGAGAGAAGCACTTCACTGAAGTCTCCCAGTGTCAATGTGATGGCAATGCTAGCCGACCAGAACGCGTGTGTACAACCATAGTTCTTGAGTTAAGAAAATGAAATAAAAACGCTACCATGCTGTCCCAGCTCAAAGATTCAAAAAGACCTCGGTCAGACGCTGGATTCGCAGGCTAATACAGCACGGACGTAATAAATATCTCGGCTGCTCATGCTGAAGAGAGATGTGAAGTCGACGGCCGCCATCTTGCGTTGCCAGTCACACCAACATTGAATGCTGTACATTGACTTTTCCACTGCATACTTTCTCCCCCTTTTTCGCAAGGCCCGATCTGCATGTAAAGTTTGGTGAGTTTTCGTTCACGTTTAGTGTCTCAAAAATGCGATTGTTTGCGGAGAAGAAGAATAATAATAACTAGAGCTGCGAGCAGCTACAAAGGGCCCTCGCAGCCCGGGCCACGTTGGGGTACTTGCACGTTGGGGTACTTGCACATTGGGGTATTGGCACATTGGAAGCAGAATTTCTTTGAAAATGGCATGATAAACCATTACATGTGGATTTTTATTTATTTTTTTGCCAGGTGTGATGAGTGTGTCAAGCTCAATGGGTTTTGGTGATTGTTAAGATCTGCAAAAATCAGCGTCTTTTTTTTTTTTTTTTTTTAAATTTTTAGGCAATGAGTTGCCCTGATTGGTATTTTTCGTAAAAGTATATATCTACACATCATCGCTCGTACTCATTGCACAATGTTGCTTTTATTGTCCATAGAGGCGGTCAAAAAAAAATAAAACTAAATAAAAAATACGTGTGTTTGGATCGGTCTGATGCCAGTGAACATATTGAGTGGTGGAAAGTAAAAGAATATTCATAAATTACTTAGCTATCACACTTAGAATGAGTTTACATTTTTTGTAGAAATACCGTAAATGGGGTATTTTTTATTTTTTTTCCCATGCATCAAGGGCTAGGTGGCGCTGCATATAAAACTGAATGTTGTCATAGAGATAGCTTCAGGCCCTGACTATAAATATACATTTCAAGTATGGGATTTTTTGGAGCATGTACCTGGGAGTTATTAAGCATAGCCTTCATTCACGATATTGGTTTTAATGTCCATAGAGGCTATCAAAAATGCATAAAACTAAATAACAAAAATATGTATGTTTGGTTAGGTCTGATGACAGTGAACATTTTGAGTGGTGGAAAGTAAAAGAATATTCATAAATGACTTAGTTATCACACTTAGAATGAGTTTACATTTTTTTGTAGAAATACCGTAAATGGGGTATTTTTTTTTTTCATGCCTCAAGGGCTAGGTGGCGCTGCATATATAACTGAATGTTGTCATAGAGATTCAGGCCTTGACTATAAACATACATGTCAAGTTTGGGATTTTTTGGAGCATGTACCGGGGAGTTATTAAGCATATCCTTTGTCAGTGCGAAACACAAATTTTGATGCCCCGCCCTCATCATATAGTATTTCGAAAAGTCAAGATTTTCCCCCTGTCGTTGCCTCAGGTCTTGACATGGTCCAGGTCAAGTCTTAACTCAGTCGGATGAAACGTGTAGGAGAAGTGGGCAAAAGTCTGTCCCCTGTAAATGTGCAAAAATTGTCAAAAATGGGACATTCAAAAATTCGTAGCTCACTTCCTGTTCATTTTAGCATATGGGTCCAAGAGACTTTTTTCTTGTAGGTCTTGGGCTCCCACATACACCTAAAAATATTCGTTGCTCTTGCTTAAACGTACAACCGGGGCTGCTTCGTTAAAAATTTCTAGGGGGGCGCTATTGAGTCATTTTTGTAAAAATAGCACAATCAACAATAAAATATTGCTCATTTTACCAGGCCAGATGTGTGTGCCAAGTTTCATGAGTTTCTGTGCATGTTTAGACCCTAAAAACCGGCGTTGTTTTCTTGGCGAACAGCGCTTAGCCACGCCCACAGCAATTCGCGAAAACTCACAAACTTCGTGTTGTGACATCATGAAGGCCAAAACCCTCATCTGAGCAAATATGAGGTAGGTCCAGTTAACGTGTTTTGAGAAAAACGTAGAAGAAAATTCGTAAGAAAAAAAATTGCCACTAGGTGGCGCTATCAGTTAGATGAAATATAAGTTCGTAGATGTCTTTAGGGCTGGACTCTCATCAAATGTGTGAAATTTTGAGAAGATAGGATCATCTCGGTAAAGTTAATGCAGCTTTTATTGTCACGAAAAATCTTCAGACTTTGCGTCAACGTAGCGGCCACGCCCTTTGGCCAAAAGTTACAATATTCGGTGTGGGGCATGATCAACATGTTAAGGCTTTTCTAACCAATTTTCAACTGGATCCCTTCAACGAGCTCAGCACAGTAGCTAAAAACGTAAAGTATGACATTTATTGTTACCACTAGGTGGCGCTATATGTATAACTGAATTTTATCATATAGATGTTTTCAGGCCGTGACTATTACGTTGCCTGAGAAGTTTGAGATTTTTTGGAGCTTGAACATGGGAGTTATTAAGCATTTGCTCTTTCTGGACAAATGAAATTTTAAAGGCAATATTTGATGCCCCGCCCCCGTCATATAGTATTTCGAAAAGGCAAGACTTTTTGCCCAGTTGTTCTCTCAGGTCTTGAGATGATAAATGCCAAGTTTGAAGTCAATTGGATGAAAAATGTTTGCAAAGGGGGGAAAAGCATGACCACATTGAATGTGCCAAAATAGGCCAAAATTGGACATTAAAAAATTCATAGCTCACTTCCTGTACATTTTAGCTACATGGTCCCAATAGACTTTTTTGTGCGTCTCGGGGTGCTACACGTGCCTGCCAATTTTCGTCGCTCTAGCTCAAACGTGCCGGGCTTGGTTTTTATTTTTCTACGCTAGGGGGCGCTATAAAGTCGCGTTGTTATGACAACTTCATAATATCAAATTTTTCGCCGGGCCTGAAGAGTGTGCCAAGTTTGAGTTTTCGTAAATATTTAGGTCCTCAAAAATGCGATCGTTTGCGGAGAATAAGGAATAATAATAATAATAATAATAATAATAATAATAATAACTAGAGCTGCGAGCAGCTATAAAGGGCCCTCGCAGCCCGGGCCACGTTGGGGTACTTGCACATTGGGGTACTGGCACATTGGAAGCAGAATTTCTTTGAAAATGGCATGATAAACCATTACATGTGGATTTTTATTTTTTTTGCCAGGTGTGATGAGTGTGTCGAGCTCAATGAGTTTTGGTGATTGTTAAGATCTGCAAAAATCAACGTCTTTTTTTTTTTTTTTTTTTTTTTTTTTTTTTCTTTTTAGGCAATGAGTTGCCCTGATTGGTATTTTTCGTAAAAGTACATATACACACATCATCGCGCGTACTCATTGCACAATGTTGCTTTTATTGTCCATAGAGGCAATAAAAAAAAAAAAGAAACTAAATAAAAAAAGTACATATGTTTGGATCGGTCTGATGCCAGTGAACATATTGAGTGGTGGAAAGTAAAAGAATATTCATAAATGACTTAGTTATCACACTTTACAATTTTTGTAAAAATACCGTAAGTGAGGCATTTTTTTTTTTATGCCTCAAGGACGAGGTGGCGCTGCATATATAACTGAATTTTGTCATAGAGATACCTTCAGGCCTTGACTATAAATATATATTTCAAGTATGGGATTTTTTGGAGCATGTACCTGGGAGTTATTAAGCATATCCTTCATTCCCGATATTGCTTTTAATGTCCATAGAGGCTATCAAAAATACATAAAACTAAATAACAAAAATATGTATGTTTGGTTAGGTCTGATGCCAGTGAACATTTTGAGTGGTGGAAAGTAAAAGAATATTCATAAATGACTTAGTTATCACACTTAGAATGAGTTTACATTTTTTGTAGAAATACCGCAAGTGGGGTATTTTTTTTCCATGCCTCAAGGGCTAGGTGGCGCTGCATATATAACTGAATGTTGTCATAGAGATAGCTTCAGGCCTTGACTATAAACATACATGTCAAGTCTGGGATTTTTTGGAGCATGTACCGGGGAGTTATTAAGCATATCATTTTTCATTGCGAAACATAAATTTTGATGCCCCGCCCTCATCATATAGTATTTCGAAAAGTCAAGATTTTTCTCCCTGTCGTTGGCTCAGGTCTTGACATGGCCCAGGTCAAGTCTGAAGTCAGTCGGATGAAACGTGTAGGAGAAGTGGGCAAAAGTATGCCCCCTGTAAATTTGCTAAAATCGTAAAAAATGGGACATTCAAAAATTCGTAGCTCACTTCCTGTTCATTTTAGCACATGGGTCCAAGAGACTTTTTTTGTAGGTCTTGGGCTCCCTCATACACCTAAAAATTTTCGTAGATCTTGCTTAAACGTACAACCGGGGCTGCTTCATTAGAAATTTCTAAGGGGCGCTATTGAGTCATTTTTGTAAAAATAACACAATCCAGGATAAAATATTGCTCATTTTGCCAGGCCAGATGTGTGTGCCAAGTTTCATGTGTTTCTGCGCTGGTTTTGGCCCTCAAAATTGGTGTTGTTTTCTTGGCGAACAGCGCTTAGCCACGCCCACAGCGATTTGCGAAAACTCACAAACTTCGTGTTGTGACATTATGAAGACCGAAACCCTCATCTGAGCAGAAATGAGGTAGGTGCAGTTAATGTGGTTGGAGAAAAACATTGAAGAAAAATCGGAAGAAAAAAAATTGCCAGTATGTGGCGCGATCAGTAAGATGAAATATAAGTTCATAGATGTCTTAAGGGCTGGACTCTCATCAAATGTGTGAAATTTTGAGAAGATAGGATCATCTGGGTCAAGTTAAAGCAGCTTTTATTGCCACGAAAAATTACCAGACTTTGCGGCACTGTAGCGGCCACGCCCTTTGGTGAAAAGTTACAATATTCAGTGTGGGGCATGATCAACATCTTAAGGCTTTTCTGACCATTTTTCACCTGGATCCCTTCAAAGAGTTTGGCATAGTAGCTAAAAACGTAAATTATGACATTTATTGTCACCACTAGGTGGCGCCATATGTATAACTGAATTTTATTAAATAGATGTTTTCAGGCCGGGACTATTAAGTTGCATGATAAGTTTGAGATTTTTTGGAGCTTGTACATGGGAGTTAGTAAGCATTTTGTCTTTCTGGACAAATGAACTTTTAAAGGCAATATTTGATGCCCCACACCCGTCATATAGTATTCCGAAAAGTCAAGATATTTTGCCCAGTTGTTTTCTCAGGTCTTGAGATGATACATGCCAAGTTTGAAGTCACTCGGATTAAAACTGTTTGCAAATGGGGAGAAAGTATGACCACAGTGAATGGGCCAAAATTGGACATTCAAAAATTCATAACTCACTTCCTGTACATATTTTAGCTACATGGTCCCAATTGACTTTTTGTGCGTCTCGGGGTGCTACAAGTGCCTGCCAAATTTCTGAGCTCAAGTTCAAACCTACCGGGATTGGCTTTTATTTTTTTATGCTTGGGGGCGCTATAGAGTCTCGTTGTTATGACAACATCAGAATATCAAATTTTTCGCCGGGCCCGAAGAGTGTGCAAATTTTGGTGAGTTTTCGTAAATGTTTAGGTCCTCAAAAATGTGATCGTTTGCGGAGAATAAAGAAGAAGAAGAAGAATTTTTACAAAAACAATAGGGACCTCGCAGCGGTCGCTGCTCGGGCCCTAATAATTTTTACAAAAACAATAGGGACCTCGCAGCGGTCGCTGCTCGGGCCCTAATTATAATAATAATAACTTCATTCACGTTTAGTGTTTCAAAAATGCGATCGTTTGCGGAGAATAATAATAACTAGAGCTGCGAGCAGCTATAAAGGCCCCTCGCAGCCCGGGCCACATGGGGGTATTTGCACGTTGGGGTACTTGCAAGTTGGGGTACTCGCACATTGGGGTACTGGCACATTAGGAGAAAAATTTCTTTTAACATGGCATGATAAACCTTTACATGTGGATTTTTTTTTGCCAGGTGTGATGTGTCAAGCTCAATGGGTTTTGGTGATTGTTAAGATCTGCAAAAATCAGCGTCCTTTTTTATTTTGAGGGAATGAGTTGACGTGATTGGTAATTTTTGTAAAGTATATACCCGTCATCGCTCGTACTCATTGCACGATGTTGCTTTTATTGTCCATAGAGGCTATCAAAAATGAATAAAACAAAATAAAAAAGTACATATGTTTGGATCGGTCTGATACCAGTGAACATCTTGAGTAGTGGAAAAAGTAAAAGAATATTCATAAATGACTTAGTTATTACACTTACAATGAGTTCACAAATTTTGTACAAAATACAAAAGTGTTTTTTTCATGCACCGGGGAGTTATTAAGCATATCCTTTTTCATTGCGAAACACAAAATTTGATGCCCCGCCCTCATCATATAGTAGTCCGAAAAGTCAAGATTTTTCCGCCTGTCGTTGGCTCAGGTCTTGACATGGCCCAGGTCAAGTCTGAAGTCAGTCGGATGAAAGGTGTAGGAGAAGTGGGCAAAAGTACGCCCCCTGTAAATGTGCAAAAATCAAAACCGGCGTTGTTTTCTTGGCGAACAGCGCTTAGCCACGCCCACAGTGATTCGCGAAAACTCACAAACTTCGTGTTGTAACATCATGAAGGTCGAAACCCTCTTCCGAGCAAATATGAGGTAGGTCCACTTCATTTGTTTGGAGAAAAACATTGAAGAAAATTCGTAAGAAATTTTTTTTCCACTTGGTGGCGCTATAAGTAAGATGAAATATAAGTTTGTAGATGTCTTAAGGCCTGGACTCTCATCAAATGTGTGAAATTTTGAGAAGATAGGATCATCTGGGTCAAGTTAAAGCAACTTTTATTGTCACGAAAAATCTTCAGATTTTGCCGCACCGTAACGGCCACGCCCTTTAGCGAAAAGTTACAATATTCTTCATGGGGCATGATCAACATCTTAAGGCTTTTCTGACCAATTTTCAACTGGATCCCTTCAACGAGCTCGGCACAGTAGCTAAAAACGTAAAGTATGACATTTATTGTTACCACTTGGTGGCGCTAAATGTATAACTGAATTTCATGATATAGATGTTTTCAGGCCGTGACTATTACGTTGCATGAGATGTTTGAGATTTTTTGGAGCTTGTACATGGGAGTTATTAAGCATTTTGTCTTTCTGGACAAATGAAATTTGAAAGGCAATGTTTGATGCCCTGCCCCCGTCATATAGTATTTCGAATAGTCAAGATATGTTTCCCAGTTGTTGTCTCAGGTCTTGAGATGATACATGGCAAGTTTGAAGTCAATTGGATGAAAAATGTTTGCAAAGGGGGGAAAAGCATGACCACAGTGAATGTGCCAAAATGGGCCAAAATTGGACATTCAAAAATTCATAGCTCACTTCCTGTACATTTTAGGAAATGGCTTCCACTCACTTTTTTGTGCGTCTCGGGGTGCTACATGTGCCTGCCAATTTTCGTAGCTCTAGGTCAAACGGGCCGGGATTGGTTTTTATTTTTCTACGCTAGGGGGCGCTATAGAGTCGCGTTATGACAACTACATAATATCAAATTTTTCGCCGGGCCCGAAGAGATTGCAAAGTCTGGTGAGTTTTCGTAAATGTTTAGGTCCTCAAAAATGCGATCGTTTGCGGAGAATAAAGAAAAAGAAGCGGAATAATAATAATAAAAATTTTTACAAAAACAATAGGGACCTCGCAGCGGTCGCTGCTTGGGCCCTAACTAGAGCTGCGTGCAGCGATGAAGGGCCCTCGCAACCTGGGCCACGTTGGGGTACTTGCACGTCGGGGTACTGGCACGTTGGGGTACTGTCAAATAGGACAAGGACCATCTAAAATGTTTTTGACAAGCCTAGTGTGTGCAAAGTTTTATCAAAAGGCCAAAGATGGTGTGCAATTCCCAAAATAAATTCAAAATGGTGGACTTCCTTTTAGGTTTAGCAAACGGCTACAGAATACTTTTTGTAGGTCTTAAGCTAATAGGTAGGCCTCCCAGTTTTCACAAATCTAGGTCGTCATCTTTAATTGTGTATCGCTTGAATCATGCAATTGGAAATGCTCCATACAAATCCATAGAGGGCGCTATTGAGCACAACGTTGGGTTACTTGCACGTCAGGGTACTGGCACGTTGGGGTACTGTTACATGGAACAAGGACCATTTAAAATGTTAGTTTTTTCCATGCCTTGTCTGTGCAAAGTTAAATGAAAAAGGCCAAAAATGATGTATAATTCCCAAAATAAAATCAAAATAGCGGACTTCCTCTTTGGTTTGGCAAATGACTACATAATACTTTTTTGTAGGTCGAGCATAATCATACAATCGGAAAAGCTTCATAAAAATGTCTAGAGGGCGCTATTTATTGCAAATTGCACAATAAATCTCTAAATATTCATGTTCATGACAAGTCTGATGTGTTTGTAAAGTTTCATGAGTTTTCACACATGTATAGATAAAAAAAAAAAAGCAGCACTTGGAAAACAATGCATTGCTATGGCAACAGCGTGTGACAAAATAAAAAACTTTCGAGAACTTTGCATCTTAAACATCTTAAGATGAAACACACCAAGTTTGAAGACGGTCGGATGAATTTTGTAGGAGGAGTTAAAATATGACCCCTAAAAAAGGCCACAAAAAAAGGCTACAAATCCCATCATAAATCAAAATGGCGGACTTCCTGTTTGGTTTAGCACATGGTTCCAAAAGACTTTTTAAGCTAAGTTTGAAGATGATCGGATAAACACTGGAATAGGAGTTCGTTAAAATATGACCCCTATGAAATGGCCAAAAAAATGGCAACATGTTCCAAAGTAAATCAAAATGGCGGACTTCCTGTTAGGTTTAGCACATGATTCAAAAAGAGTTTTTTGTACCTTGAGGGCTGTTACATATGTCTTCAAATTTTGGTAACTCTAGGTGAAACGTACAGCCGGGAATGCTTCATTAAGTAAGAATTTTCAAACGCAAAATTGGATACCACACCTCTGGCGGACTCCCTGTTAGGTTTAGCATATGGCACCAACAGGCTTTTTTGTAGGTCATAGTCTGTTACATATGTGTACCAATTTTCGTAGCTCTAGATTAAACTTAGAACCGGCAATGCTTCGTTAAGTAAGAATTTTGAAACTCTAAATTTGATGCCCCGCCCCGGTCATATAGTATGTCAAAAACTTTAGATTTTTTACCATGGTGTTGTCCCAGGTGTTGAGATGGTACATCCCAAGTTTGAAGTCAATCAGGTTAACCGTGTAGGAGAAGCGGGCAAAGGTATGACCCCTGTAAATGTGCAAAAATAGGCCAAAATTGGGCATTCAAATGATCATACCTCACTTCCTGTCTATTTTAGGGCACACCTATCAAACAGGTTTTTGTTCATCTGGATGTGCTACAGGTGCCACACAATTTTCGTAGCCGTAGGACAATCGTAGCGGGACAGTGATCCGTTAAACCTATGTAGGTGGCGCTACAGAGCCATTTTTCTGTTATCATGTATGGCGACTTTAAAATATCGAATTTTTCGCCAGGCCTGATGTGCGTGTAAAGTTTGGTGAGTTTTCGTTCACGTTTAGTGTCTCAAAAATGCGATTGTTTGTGGAGAAGAAGAAGAAGAATAATAACTAGATTAAACGTATAACCGGCAATACTTCAGATGAAACATGCCAAAGAATGAAGACAATCTGATAAGTTTTGTAGAAAATATGAGGCCTATAAAAGGCCCCCAAAAAATGGCTACAAATAGCAAAGTAAATCAAAATGCCGGACTTCCTGTTTGGCTTAGCATATGGTTCTAAAAGACTTTTTTGTACATCGTGGGCTCTTATGTATGCCTCCAAATTATCATAGCGCTAGGTGAAAGGTACAACCGGGAATGCTTCGTTAAAGAGGAGTTTTTTAGCTCAAAAAGTGATGCCCGGCCCTTGCGGGACTTCCTGTTGGGTTTAGCACAAAGCAGCAAGAGACTTTTTTTGTACATCGTGGGCTGTTACATATGTCTACAAATTTTCGTAGCTCTAGCTGCTTCGTACAACTGAGAATTCTTCATTAAGAAGAATTTTTTTCCTTTGCAAACAAGTGCATGCCACGACAACAGCGTGCAGCGAAATAAAAAGCTTTCAATAACTTTTCATCTTCAACATCTTAAGATGAATCACACCAAGTTTGAAGATGATCGGATAAACTCTGTAAGAGGAGTTCGTTAAAATAGGACCCCTATGAAATGGCCAAAAAAATGGGAACACGTTCCAAAGTAAATCAAAATGGTGGACTTTCTGTTAGGTTTAGCATATGGTTCAAAAAGAGTTTTTTGTACCTTGAGGGCTGTTACATATGTCTTTAAATTTTGGTAACTCTAGGTGAAACGTACAGCCGGGAATGCTTCATTAAGTAAGAATTTTGAAACTCAAAATTTGATGCCCCGCCTCTGGCGGACTTCCTGTTGGGTTTAGCATATGGCACCAACAGACTTTTTTGTAGGTCATAGTCTGTTACATATGTGTACCAATTTTCGTAGCTCTAGGTTAAACATACAACCGGCAATACTACGTTTAGTAAGAGTTTTGAAACTCTAAATTTGATGCCCCACCGCCGTCATATAGTATGTCGAAAACTTTAGATTTTTTACCATGGTGTTGTCCCAGGTCTTGAGATGGTACATCCCAAGTTTGAAGTCAATTGGATTAACCGTGTAGGAGAAGCAGGCAAAAGTATGACCCCTGTAAATGTGCAAAAATTGGCCAAAATTGGACATTTAAATACTCATATCTCACTTCCTGTCTATTTTAGGGTACACACATCAAAGAGGTTTTTGTTCATCTGGATGTGCTACAGGTGCCACACAATTTTCATAGCCGTCGGACAATCGTAGCGGGCCAGGGATCTGTTTAACCTATGTAGGTGGCGCTATGGAGCCATTTTTCTGTTATCACCTATGGCGACTTTAAAATATCAAATTTTTCGCCAGGCCTGACTTGTGTGTAAAGTTTGGTGAGTTTTCGTTCACGTTTAGTGTCTCAAAAATGTGATTGTTTGCGGAAAAGAATAATAAAAAAAAAATAAAAAGAAGAATAATAAGAATTCCTTGAAAAACAATAGGGACCTCGCAGCGGTCGCTGCTCGGGCCCTAACTAGAGCTGCGAGCAGCTATAAAGGGCCCTCGCAACCCGGGCCACGTTGGGGTACTTGCACGTCGGGGTACTGGCACGTTGGGGTACTGTCAAATAGGACAAGGACCATCTAAAATGTTTTTGACAAGCCTTGTGTGTGCAAAGTTTAATCAAAACGCAAAATATGGTGCGCAATTCCCAAAATAAATTCAAAATGGCGGACTTACTTTTAGGTTTAGCATACGGCTACAGAATAATTTTTGTAGGTCTTAAGCTAATAGGTATGCCTCCCAGTTTTCACAAATCTAGGTCAAGTCATCTTTAGTTGTGTATCGCTTGAATCATACAATTGGAAATGCTCCATAAAAATGCATAGAGGGCACTATTGAGCACAACGTTGGGTTACTTGCACGTCAGGGTACTGGCACGTTGGGGTACTGTTACATGGAACAAGGACCATTTAAAATGTTATTTTTTTCCATGCCTTGTCTGTGCAAAGTTTAATGAAAAAGGCCAAAAATGATGTATAATTCCCAAAATAAAATCAAAATAGCGGACTTCCTCTTTGGTTTGGCAAATGGCTACATAATACTTTTTTGTAGGTCTAGCATAATCATACAATCGGAAATGCTTCATAAAAATGTCTAGAGGGCGCTATTTATTGCAAATTGCACAATGAATCTCTGAAAATTCATGTTCATGACAAGTCTGATGTGTTTGCAAAGTTTCATGAGTTTTCATGTGTATAAAAAAAAAAAGCAGCACTTGACAAACAATGCATTGCTATGGCAACAGCGTGTTACAAAATAAAAAACTTTCGATTACTTTGCATCTTAAACATCTTAAGATGAAACACACCAAGTTTGAAGACAGTCGGATAAATTTTGTAGGAGGGGTTCGTTAAAATATGACCCCTGAAAAAGGCCACAAAAAATGGCAACAAATCACATCATAAATCAAAATGGCAGACTTCCTGTTTGGTTTAGCACATGGTTCCAAGAGACTTTTTTGTACATCATGGGCTCTTATGTATGCCTGCAAATTATCATAGCGCTAGGTGAAACGTACAACCGGGAATGCTTCGTTAAAGAGGAGTTTTTTAGCTCAAAATGTGATGCCCGGCCCCTGGGGAACTTCCTGTTGGGTTTAGCACATGGCACCAAGAGACTTTTTTTTGTACATCCTGGGCTGTTACATATGTCTACAATTTTTCGTCGCTCTAGCTGCTTCGTACAACTGGGAATGCTTCATTAAGAAGGATTTTTTTCCTTTGCAAAAAGTGCATGCCACGACAACAGCGTGTGACGAAATAAAAAACTTTCAATAACTTTTCATTTTCAACATCTTAAGATGAATCACACCAAGTTTGAAGATGATCGGATAAACTCTGTAGGAGGAGTTTGTTAAAATATGACCCCTATGAAATGGCCCAAAAAAATGGCAACACATTCCAAAGTAAATCAAAATGGCGGACGTCCTGTTAGGTTTAGCATATGGTTCAAAAAGAGTTTTTTTGTACCTCGAGGGCTGTTATATACCTCTACAAATGTTGGTAACTCTATGTGAAACGTACAGCCGGGTATGCTTTGTTAAAGAGGAGTTTTTTAGCTCAAAATGTGATGCCCGGCCCCTGGGGGACTTCCTGTTGGGTTTAGCACAGGGCACCAAGAGACTTTTTTTGTACATCTTGGGCTGTTACATATGTCTACACATTTTCGTAGCTCTCGCTGCTTCGTACAAATGGGAATGCTTCTTTAAGGATATTTTTTTTTCCTTTAAAAACAGTGCATGCCATGACAACAGCGTGCGACGAAATACAAAGCTTTCAATAACTTTTCATCTTCAACATCTTAAGATGAATCACACCAAGTTTGAAGATGATCGGATAAACACTGTAGGAGGAGTTCGTTAAAATAAGACCCCAATGAAATGGCCAAAAAAATGGCAACACGTTCCAAAATAAATCAAAATGGTGGACTTCCTGTTAGGTTTAGCATATGGTTCAAAAAGAGTTTTTTGTAGGTCTTAGCCTGTTACATATGTGTACCAATTTTCGTAGCTCTAGATTAAACGTACAACCGGCAATGCTTCGTGAAGTAAGAATTTTTAAACTCTAAATTTGATGCGCCACCGCCGTCATATAGTATATCAAAAACTTTTCATTTTTCACAATGATGTTGTCCCAGGTGTTGAGATGGTACATCCCAAGTTTGAAGTCAATCGGGTTAACCGTGTAGGAGAAGCGGGCAAAAGTATGACCCCTGTAAATGTGCAAAAATTGGCAAAAATTGGACATTTAAATACTCATACCTCACTTTCTGTCTATTTTAGGGTACACACTTCAAAGAGGTTTTTGTTCATTGGGATGTGCTACAGGTGCCACACAATTTTCATAGCCGTCGGACAATCGTAGCGGGACAGGGATCCGTTTAACCTATGTAGGGGGCGCTAAGGAGCCATTTTTCTGTTATCATGTATGGCAACTTTAAAATATCAAATTTTTCGCCAGGCCTGATGTGCGTGTAAAGTTTGGTGAGTTTTCGGTCACATTTAGTGTCTCAAAAATGCGATTGTTTGCGGAGAATAATAATAATAAGAATAACTAGAGCTGCGAGCAGCTATAAAGGGCCCTCGCAACCCGGGCCACGTTGGGGTACTTGCACGTCGAGGTACTGGCACGTTGGGGTACTGTCAAATAGGACAAGCACCATCTAAAATGTTTTTGACAAGCCTTGTGTGTGCAAAGTTGAATCAAAACGCAAAATATGGTGCGCAATTCCCAAAATAAATTCAAAATGGCGGACTTCCTTTTAGGTTTAGCATACGGCTACAGAATACTTTTTGTAGGTCTTAAGCTAATAGGTATGCCTCCCAGTTTTCACAAATCTAGGTCAAGTCATCTTTAGTTGTGTATCGCTTGAATCATACAATTGGAAATGCTCCATAAAAATGCATAGAGGGCGCTATTGAGCACAACGTTGGGTTACTTGCACGTCAGGGTACTGGCACGTTGGGGTACTGTTACATGGAACAAGGACCATTTAAAATGTTAGTTTTTTCCATGCCTTGTCTGTGCAAAGTTTAATGAAAAAGGCCAAAAATGATGTATAATTCCCCAAAAAAATCTAAATAGCGGACTTCCTCTTTGGTTTGGCAAATGGCTACATAATACTTTTTTGTAGGTCTAGCATAATCATACAATCGGAAATGCTTCATAAAAATGTCTAGAGGGCGCTATTTATTGCAAATTGCACAATAAATCTCTGAAAATTCATGTTCATGACAAGTCTGATGTGTTTGCAAAGTTTCATGAGTTTTCATGTGTATAAAAAAAACAAAAAAAAAACAGCACTTGACAAACAATGCATTGCTATGGCAACAGCGTGTTACAAAATAAAAAACTTTCGATTACTTTGCATCTTAAACATCTTAAGATGAAACACACCAAGTTTGAAGACAGTCGGATAAATTTTGTAGGAGGGGTTCGTTAAAATATGACCCCTGAAAAAGGCCACAAAAAATGGCAACAAATCCCATCATAAATCAAAATGGCAGACTTCCTGTTTGGTTTAGCACATGGTTCCAAGAGACTTTTTTGTACATCATGGGCTCTTATGTATGCCTGCAAATTATCATAGCGCTAGGTGAAACGTACAACCGGGAATGCTTCGTTAAAGAGGAGTTTTTTAGCTCAAAATGTGATGCCCGGCCCCTGGGGGACTTCCTGTTGGGTTTAGCACATGGCACCAAGAGACTTTTTTGTACATCCTGGGCTGTTACATATGTCTACAATTTTTCGTCGCTCTAGCTGCTTCGTACAACTGGGAATGCTTCATTAAGAAGGATTTTTTTCCTTTGCAAAAAGTGCATGCCACGACAACAGCGTGCGACGAAATAAAAAGCTTTCAATAACTTTTCATCGTCAACATCTTAAGATGAATCACACCAAGTTTGAAGATGATCGGATAAACTCTGTAGGAGGAGTTCGTTAAAATAAGACCCCTATGAAATGGCCAAAAAAATGGCAACATGTTCCAAAGTAAATCAAAATGGCAGACTTCCTGTTAGGTTTAGCATATGGTCCAAAAAGAGTTTTTTGTACCTCGAGGGCTGTTACATATGTCTTCAAATTTTGGTCACTCTAGGTGAAACGTACAGCCGGAAATGCTTCATTAAGTAACAATTTTGAAATGCAAAATTTGATGCCCTGCCTCTGGCGGACTTCCTGTTAGGTTTAGCATATGGCACCAACAGGCTTTTTTGTAGATCATAGTCTGTTACATATGTGTACCAATTTTCGTAGCTCTAGATTAAACGTATAACCGGCAATACTTCAGATGAAACATGCCAAAGAATGAAGACAATCTGATAAGTTTTGTAGAAAATATGAGGCCTATAAAAGGCCCCCAAAAAATGGCTACAAATAGCAAAGTAAATCAAAATGCCGGACTTCCTGTTTGGCTTAGCATATGGTTCTAAAAGACTTTTTTGTACATCGTGGGCTCTTATGTATGCCTCCAAATTATCATAGCGCTAGGTGAAAGGTACAACCGGGAATGCTTCGTTAAAGAGGAGTTTTTTAGCTCAAAAAGTGATGCCCGGCCCTTGCGGGACTTCCTGTTGGGTTTAGCACAAAGCAGCAAGAGACTTTTTTGTACATCGTGGGCTGTTACATATGTCTACAAATTTTCGGAGCTCTAGCTGCTTCGTACAACTGAGAATTCTTCATTAAGAAGAATTTTTTTCCTTTGCAAACAAGTGCATGCCACGACAACAGCGTGCAGCGAAATAAAAAGCTTTCAATAACTTTTCATCTTCAACATCTTAAGATGAATCACACCAAGTTTGAAGATGATCGGATAAACTCTGTAAGAGGAGTTCGTTAAAATAGGACCCCTATGAAATGGCCAAAAAAATGGGAACACGTTCCAAAGTAAATCAAAATGGTGGACTTTCTGTTAGGTTTAGCATATGGTTCAAAAAGAGTTTTTTGTACCTTGAGGGCTGTTACATATGTCTTTAAATTTTGGTAACTCTAGGTGAAACGTACAGCCGGGAATGCTTCATTAAGTAAGAATTTTGAAACTCAAAATTTGATGCCCCGCCTCTGGCGGACTTCCTGTTGGGTTTAGCATATGGCACCAACAGACTTTTTTGTAGGTCATAGTCTGTTACATATGTGTACCAATTTTCGTAGCTCTAGGTTAAACATACAACCGGCAATACTACGTTTAGTAAGAGTTTTGAAACTCTAAATTTGATGCCCCACCGCCGTCATATAGTATGTCGAAAACTTTAGATTTTTTACCATGGTGTTGTCCCAGGTCTTGAGATGGTACATCCCAAGTTTGAAGTCAATTGGATTAACCGTGTAGGAGAAGCAGGCAAAAGTATGACCCCTGTAAATGTGCAAAAATTGGCCAAAATTGGACATTTAAATACTCATATCTCACTTCCTGTCTATTTTAGGGTACACACATCAAAGAGGTTTTTGTTCATCTGGATGTGCTACAGGTGCCACACAATTTTCATAGCCGTCGGACAATCGTAGCGGGCCAGGGATCTGTTTAACCTATGTAGGTGGCGCTATGGAGCCATTTTTCTGTTATCACCTATGGCGACTTTAAAATATCAAATTTTTCGCCAGGCCTGACGTGTGTGTAAAGTTTGGTGAGTTTTCGTTCACGTTTAGTGTCTCAAAAATGTGATTGTTTGCGGAAAAGAATAATAACAAAAAATAAAAAGAAGAATAATAAGAATTCCTTGAAAAACAATAGGGACCTCGCAGCGGTCGCTGCTCGGGCCCTAATAATAAGAAGAATTCCTACAAAAACAATAGGGCCTCGCAGCGGCACCGCCGCCGCCGCTGCTCGGGCCCTAATAAGAAGAATTCCTACAAAAACAATAGGGCCTCGCAGCGGCACCGCCGCCGCTGCTCGGGCCCTAATAATAAGAATTCCTACAAAAACAATAGGGCCTCGCAGCGGCACCGCCGCCGCCGCTGCTCGGGCCCTAATAAGAAGAATTCCTACAAAAACAATAGAGCCTCGCAGCGGCACCGCCGCCGGTGCCGCCGCTGCTCGGGCCCTAATAAGAATTCCTTCAGGAACAATAGGGACCTCGCAGCGGTCGCTGCTCGGGCCCTAATAATAATAAGAATTCCTACAAAAACAATAGGGCCTCGCAGCGGCACCGCCGCCGCCCCTGCTCGGGCCCTAATAAGAAGAATTCCTACAAAAACAATAGGACCTCGCAGCGGCACCGCCGCCGGTGCCGCCGCTGCTCGGGCCCTAATAAGAATTCCTTCAGGAACAATAGGGACCTCGCAGCGGTCGCTGCTCGGGCCCTAATAATAATTTTTACAAAAACAATAGGGACCTCGCAGCGGTCGCTGCTCGGGCCCTAATTAGTGTTGAAGCTTTTAACCATGCTCCTCCCAGCGAGGTATCTTTTGGTGGCATACAATACAGGTGGCAAACTTTACATCGCTCTCGAGAAAAGCGAAGAATCTCCACACCACTGACATGTTTCTTTTTCTCTGTGGTGCTGCGTGCGGCAGCCTTGCCAGGTGGGAAATATATGATTATCGTACCATAGATTCAAAATTATCGTATTTTGATGGAAATTATCGTACACCTGTCATCACCAAAATACACTGATTCGCGGCAGTCAAATATAGTATATCGCCGCTCACAGGCACTCAGGGCTTCGTAACTGATCTGTATATATTACTGGATTGCCAATAGGCCAAGACTTTTGAAGCCGCGAGGCCGCCATATTACTACTCCCAAGAAATGAACGTTCCTCTGCATACGATCCTATACATTTACAGCACATTTGAGACAGTACTTAGTAGAAACTAGAGCTGGGAAAAAAAAAGTCGACAGAGTCGACAAGGTCGACTTTAAAAATAGGTCGACTTGAAAAATGTAAGTCGACGCTCCGCCCGGAACCATGTTTGCGCCGTCACCGTCCATGTTTCACACGGACCTTTTATGCCGCCGCGCAGAGTGTGTTGCAAACTTCAGTGAGAAGAAGGCGGACAGAGTAATATTTATTCATTTATTTTTTAATGACTCCTGTTTGTTTGGTCTGATTGGTTGTTTGAATTTGGAGGTGTGTTGCACAGCCGCCATTAGCCTTAATGCGCATACACTTCTTTTACTGCAAGTGTACATGTACACTCGTACAGTATTTACAATATTTTTTAGTTAAGATTATGTCCTCATTGGTTGCACTATTTTAAAATGGAGGAAAAGCGAATGGATAAGAGGACAGAGGCATGACTTTGATTCGGAGTCACCAAGCCACTATGCACGTTATTACTGCCAAGCTTGGTTGGTGAGGTGAACAGCTAAAATGCTCACACGACCCTCAAAAAGTCTGTAAAAGCTGCAAAGATACACCAGGACTTTTAAACGCTCATGGATCAGTACAGCGGCATGACTACCGAGTGAATGGGACGGCCAAATCGACGCCACGGTTCATGGATACCGGAGCAATAACATGGATTCAGCGCGTTACGGATAGACAAAGATAAACACGACAATCATGTTACAGAAATGCTTGTAATATTGTCATTTAGTTCGCTCCCTCGTGTAGCGCTTGGCAGTTGCTTAATTGTGTGACAGTCACTTTCTATTAGTCAGCAGTTATTTATTTTGCTGTGACCGGCAAATCTCCTGCGAGCGTTATTTTTGCCGTGAACACTCGAACGAAAATTCTTGGCCTGCCATGAATACCACGATTGCTTATGGACATTCACAAGCGTATATGAATAACACAAATGTGCACGACCAGTTCGCTGTGGCGTCGTGGTGGCCGTTTTGTATGGAAGCCCAAAAGTGTCAAAATTCAATAAATAAAAAGGCCTTTTTGAAATAACTATCCTTTTGATAAATAACCGACAAATATGTAATATGGACATTACATTTTAAAATGAGGTGTTAGTATTATTATGAAAAGTGTTATACTATTCTTTAATATGTATTATGTATTATTAATATTGTATATGTATTATAAGATAATAAAAAGTCGTTTTACAAAGTCAGTTTTTATTTCATAATGTCCTTTTCCACAATGGTCTTCTTTTACATAACGGCGTTTTACAGCCGAATTACTTGTCCTGTCAATCAAAGTCAGTGGGTGGGACCACCTGTGTGAGCCGAGATCGCCGTGAGGCCTCCCCCGTAGCCTGACGCAGAAGTTTAACAAGGCCTTTACCTTATGATCCGATTCTAAACGATTTGCTACTTCTTTGAGTACTTCTGAAAGTGACTTATCTTCCGTATCCATGCTTTAGCAAGCCTGTGACCGTCGTGGCTCCTCATCAGGCGCTAAACTCTACAAGCGTGAATCGATGCTGCAAGTGCTGCTGCTCATGTCTGTATAAAGGACTCAGCCAATCACGTAACTGGCTCGGCTTCAAGTCATTTGATTGACAGACCAAGTCATTCGGCTGTAAAACGCCATTATGTAAAAGAAGACCATTGTGGAAAAGGACATTATGAAATAAAAACTGACTTTGTAAAACAACGTTTTCTTACCTTATAAAACCTTGAAAATAAATTAAATGTCATTATTTTTTTTTAAAAAGTATGACGTTAAAATAATCATTATGAAATATTTAACCAAAATAAAATATTTGTTCCATATTAAAGAATAGCATAACACTTTTCATAATAATACTAGCTCCTCATTTTAAAATTCAATGGCCATATTACATAATTGCCTGTTATTTATCAAAAGAATAGTTATTTCAAAAAGGCCTTATTTATTGAATTTTGACACTTTTGGGCTTCCATAGTTTTGTCGAGTCAAACACATTTCACTGGGAGTTAGCTTAGCGTTTCACGGCAACGTAGGCAAGGTTTTTGAATTTTTCCACTCACCGGTCCGTGACAGAATAACCCCCCTCACAAACACGGCTTCAATCGCAAAGCCACGTCATCTTGGTCGCGAAAGAAGAGCTTATTCCCCTCGGTGTAAAAAATAAATAAATAAATAAATAAATCCCCTCGGCGTGGCAAAAAAAAATTAAAAAATCCCATCGGCATGACAAAATAACACTCGGTGATCAGTTGCTGGTCACGGCAAACAAACAAACAACCACCATCGCCTGTGTTTTAATGACCATACAACACTGAAATGAAGGGAATGGCATGAAGAAGTTGTGTGTACGTGCGTGCGTGGCTGCGTGCGGGCGCGCCGCAGTCAGACTAAATTAAAGACTATTATTGTACAGGAAATATAAGGAACAATGGGTTTTATATCCAGATTATCCACTCAATTCAACACATGTTCAACATTTGCGACCTCAAATCTTAAAAAAAAAAAAAAAAAAGTAATAATAATAATAGTCGATTAGTCGTTAAAAATATGAGAAGTTGAGTCGATTTTTAAACAATTCGTTAGTGACAGCCCTAGTAGAAACAGCATGATTTATGATGTCTTAAAATTTCTTAAACGTAAACAAGAAGACTTCAGACATTCTACAACTTGCCTTCAATACATATGCTTAATGATGTTTACAGGAGGAAACTTGTATATTTTCTATCAAAGAATTACAACTAATTCAACAAAAGATGACTCTGCCAAACCTAATATTGGGGTCTAAGGAACAAAATAAAAACTAATAAAAGAAAAAGGGGTGTTCAAAGCAACACATTTTTTAAAACCATTAATTCAGCCAACATCTCGGTGATGCAACAACGAAAAGGCTTACCGGAGTCTATGCCCACAACAGGTTTCAGCCAACTGGCAAAGTGGGCCTGGCTTTCACATTCTTTTCTGTAAGTTTGTGGACAATGCTGCTTATTTCTCTTTCTTGTCTCTCGGACCTCCTCACGATCGCCTTCAATGGAATTCATTTTGCTTCTGTTTATCTCTCCTCTGTCTTCTACTTTTGGCTCTCATTCGCATTGTTTTGGTGGTTTGAGTCTTGTGCGATTTCCTATGTGGGAGCGTCTCCTGGAGGCGGGCACTGATCATTCAGCCAATCAATGCATGGACGTCAATCATTTCCCATGCTCAGCAAAGCGCAATCGACTGGTATTATGTCACATGAGAACAGATACCTTCAGGGTTCGCAAAAAACAAAACAAAACTGGCAGTTTCAGCTTCGCTGGCAATAATATGAAACGGTCAAATTATCGTACATTTGCCATTTTTAAGGATTATTGATCGTACAGAGGATCAAATTAGCGTAAAAATACGATAATTATCGTACACCTGGCAACACTGGTGTGCGGGACAGCCTGCGCAGTGTGAAGCGAGGGGGTGGGGGGGTTGGATGAGGAAGTTGACGCCACACTGTGCCCTCAAGTTTGTCTCTCAGGCAGGCTGCGAAGCATGAGCCTACGGGTGATCGGATTTTTGATCGGGAATAAAAGGCTTTAATCAAATATTCCGATCATGTACATTTTCACAAATATCGGCCGATTATAATCAGTGGCCGATGGATCGGAGCATCCCTAGTAATTACTATATATATATATATTTTTTTTTAAACCCCAAAAAGCAGGTCAAGCCCTGCTATTTATCTCTTCCTTCTAGAGGGGAAGCATGGCTTTCCGCCCCTCAATGAAACCTACTGTTCCCAACAAATACCACCACATTAAATTACTAGCAGAAAAATGATCAGCCAAACATACTATTGGACCATTATTTTTTACACATTGTATTCTTTGTTTTTATGTTGTATTTTGTGTTGCTTACTCTGTCGTCTCCATCAGGCACACACACTTCAGGGCTCTGCGATGATGTATACATTTGAGTTAGGGCTCGGTTAGCGTGTCAGCTCCACTCCTTTTCTGTAATATTGCCTTTTCAGTGCCACCGTTTTCTGGTATCTTTTACTTTTGAGAGTCTGGACGCCCTCTGTGAGCCGGCACCTTACCGTGGTGGAGGGGTTTGCGTGTCCCAATGATCCTAGGAGCTATGTTGTCTGTTGTCCTAGGTGAGGGGCCAGACTAAGCACGGCTCACAACTCCTTCTGAAGAATACAATTATTGGAAACGTGATTCCCTTGCCCAGACGCGGGTCACCGGGACCCCCCTCTGGAGGTGGGGCTCGTTGGCGAGCGCCTGATGGCTGGGCCTGCACCCATGGGGCCCGGCCGGGCACAGCCCGAAGAGGCAACGTGGGTCCCCCTTCCCACGGGCTCACCACCAGTGGGAGGGGCCAAAGGGGTCGGGTGCAGTGTAGGCTGGGTGGCAGCCAGGGGAGGAGACCTTTGGTGGACCGACCCCCGGCTACAGAAGCTGGCTCTTGGGACATGGAATGCCACCTCTCTGGCAGGGAAGAATCCCGAGCTGGTGTGTGAGGCGGAGGAGTTCCGACTAGACATAGTCGGACTCTCCTCCACACACGGCTTGGACTCTGGTCCCAGTCCTCTCGAGAGGGTTTGGACTATCTTCCACTCTGGAGTTGACCACGGTGAGAGGCGCAGAGAAGCTGTGGGCATACTTATTGCCCCCCGGCTCGGCGCCTGTACGTTGGGGTTTACTCCGGTAGACGAGAGGGTAGCCTCCCTCCACCTTCGGGGGGAACGGGTCCTGACTGTTGTTTGTGCATATGCACCAAACAGCAGCTCAGAGTACCCACCCTTTTTGTAGTCCTTAGAGGGTGTGCTGGAGAGCGCTCCTCCTGGGGACTTCCTCGTCCTGCTAGGGGACTTCAACGCTCACGTGGGTAATAACAGTGAGACCTGGAGGGGCGTGATTGGGAGGAACACCCCCCCCGATCGGAACCCGAGCGGTGTTCTGTTATTGGACTTCTATGCTCGTCACGGACTGTCCATAACAAACACCATGTTCAAACATAAGGGTGTCCATATGTGCACTTGGCACCAGGACACCGTAGGTCGCAGTTCGATGATCGACTTTGTAGTCGTGTCGTCGGATTTGTGGCCGCATGTTTTGGACACTCGGGTGAAGAGAGGGGCGGAGGTGTCAACTGATCACCACCTGGTGGTGTGTTGGCTCCGTTGGTGGGGGAAGATGCCGGTCCGACCTGGCAGACCCAAACGTATTGTGAGGGTCTGCTGGGAACGTCTGGTAGAATCCCCTGTCAGAAAGAGTTTCAACGCCCACCTCCGGCAGAGGTTCTCCCTTGTCCCGGGCGAGGCGGGGGACATTGAGTCCGAATGGGCCATCTTCCGCGCCTCCATTGTTGAGGCGGCCGATTGGAGCTGTGGCCGTAAGGTGGTCGGTGCCTGTCGCAGCGGCAGTCCTCGAACCCGCTGGTGGACACCAGTGGTAAGGGATGCCGTCAAGCTGAAGAAGGAGTCCTATTGGGCCTTTTTGGCCTGTGGGACTCCGGAGGCAGCTGACGGGTACCGGCTGGCCAAGCGGAACACGGCTTCGGCATGCTGAGGCAAAAACTCGGACATGGGAGGAGTTCGGTGAGGCCATGGAAAACGACTTCCGGACGGCTTCGAGGAAATTCTGGTCCACCCGCCGGCGTCTCAGGAGGGGAAAGCAGTACACCATTAACACTGTGTATAGTGGCGATGGTGTGCTGCTGACCTCGACTCGGGACTTCGTGAATCGGTGGGGGGAATACTTCGAAGACCTCCTCAATTCCACCGACACGTCTTCCTTTGAGGAAGCAGAGTCTGGGGACTCTGAGGCGGGCTCTCCTATCTCTGGGGTCGAAGTCACTGAGATGGTTGGAAAACTCCTTGGTAGTAGAGCCCCCGGGGTGGATGAGTTCCTCAAGACTCTGGATGTTGTGGGGCTGTCGTGGTTGACACGCCTCTACAACATCGCGTGGACATCGGGGACAGCGCCTCAGGATTGGCAGACCGGGGTGGTGGTCCCCCTTTTTAAGAAGGGGGACCGGAGGGTGTGTTCCAACTACAGAGGGATCACACTCCTCAGCCTCCCTGGTATGGTCTCTTCAGGGGTGCTGGAGAGGAGGGTCCGTCGGGAAGTCAAGTCTCGTATTCAGGAGAAGCAGTGTGGTTTTCGTCCTGGCCGTGGAACAGTGGACCAGCTCTACACCCTCAGCAGGATCCTCGAGGGTGCGTGGGAGTTCGCTCACCCAGTCCACATGTGTTTTGTGGATTTAGAGAAGGCGTTCGACCGTGTCCTGTGGGGGGTGCTTCGGGAGTACGGGGTACCGGGCCCCCTGATACGGGCTGTTTGGTGCATGTACGACCGTTGCCAGAGTCTGGTCCGCATTGCCGGCAGTAAGTCGGATTCGTTTCCAGTGAGGGTTGGACTCTGCCAAGGTAGCCCTTTGTCACCGATTCTGTTCATAATTTTTATGGACAGAATTTCTAGGCGCAGCCGAGACGTTGAGGGGTTCCGGTTTGGTGGCCTCAGTATTGCATCTCTGCTTTTTGCAGATGATGTGGTGCTGTTGGCTTCATCAAGCCGGGATCTCCAACTTTCACTGGAGCGGTTCGCAGCCGAGTGTGAAGCGGTTGGGATGAGGATCAGCACCTCCAAATCCAAGACCATGGTCCTCAGTCGGGGATGAGATCCTGCCCCAAGTGGAGGAGTTCAAGTATCTTGGGGTCTTGTTCACGAGTGAGGGTAGGATAGAGCGGGAGATCGACAGGCGGATCGGTGCAGCGTCTGCAGTGATGCGGACTCTGTATCGGTCCATCGTGGTGAAGAAAGAGCTGAGCCAAAAGGCGAAGCTCTCGATTTACCGGTCGATCTACGTTCCAACCCTCACCTATGGTCACGAGCTGTGGGTCGTGACCGAAAGAACAAGGTCCCGGATACAAGCGGCCGAAATGAGTTTCCTCCGCTAGGTGTCCGGGCTCTCCCTTATAGATAGGGTGAGAAACTCGGTCCGGGAGGGACTCAGAGTTGAGCCGTTGCTTCTCCGCGTTGAGAGGAGCCAGTATGTCCCTCCTAAGTCCTAAAGTTTTGAACACCTTAGTGTCTCTCTGCCATCTGCCAGTGGATTTACAGCTTCCTTGAGGGGCAGAACACAGTAGGTGAGACTAGGGAGAATCACATCGTCTACACACACAATCAGCACTGCCTGGACGGCTACACCTCAATGCACCCAGCCCTCAAAACTTCTGGCACTTGAAACCAATAACTCAGTCAGCGGCTTCATTAACAATGGTGATAAGTCTGCATATCGACAAGAAGTGGAGCAGCTGGTACTCTGGTGCAGCCAATGCAACCTGGAGCTGAAGTTGCCTGTAGAGATGATCAAAAATTTAACAAGAAACATCCATTACCACATTGTTCAACGGTCCTGTGTTAACCGAAAATACCTTCAGTTCTTGCACATTACACATATTCAATACCTGAAATGGTAGACCAACGTGCTTGTAGAAATTCTCATTTCTCCAAGTCATTACTTTCTCGTTACTGGATTGCTCTGTTTGTCTTGGATGTTTTTGCCTGTCATCCGAGAAGGCGTCATCGGTTCATGCAACAAGCCGAACCAGCCTGAGTTGGTGTGGAAACTGCAACTATTTATGCTCCAAGTTGGAAGGATGCCCCACCACTGGATATTGTATCACTATTTTGGCAAACGACCATTGAGGACCATGGGAGAGAGGGCCTTCTGTGCTGATGCCCCACATCTGTGGAACGCCCTCCCTGACACACTGGCGGCACCACAATCTATTGATTGTTTTAAAATAACTCTTAAAGGTACTAGAGAGGATCATGTGGCGAATAAGTTGCCCAATGGCCGTTTGTGGTTTTCTCAATAGTTTGCATGCGTTAAAAATACCCAACCCGCCCCCTCTTTCCTGCTTTTAACACAGGATACTCCTCTGGATACTTGTCCTTGTGTATTTTGTATGTTGAGGCGTTTCGTAAGTTGAAAATTTCGTATGAAGGGACATTCGTAAATAAGAGGAACTCAACTTTATTTATAAAGCGCTTTAAACATAGGCATTGCTGTATCCGAAGTGCTGTACACTGTACTGGAAAGCTACACGAGTCCAAAAACACTCTTTTTGGGATATATTCCTGGCGAACTTATGTAAATGCAAATATTGAGCTACTACATTTGTATAAATTGTCCTACATTTGGCAGAGGATATCCTTACACATAGGGGCATGCAGGACAAAAAGATTCTGGGGTTTGCTTATTTTAGAGCAAGGTTATTTATTTGGACCACCCTGTAGCTTTCCAGTAAATAGACTAGATTTTGATTTCCACTGATGTGATCGTTGAAGGCCCTAGATATAATTTCAAAAGCTTTTAGAATAGAATGCCATGTTTGTTTTAAATTTAGTGTATGGAGTAGAAGTAGACTTTTGACCACAGCAAGTGCAATATTTGAGATAGAATGGCCATCTTGGACTCAAATAGAATATTAGGAATTTAGGAAATGTATGGAGTTAAATATGGTGCAAAAGTAACTCGTAAAAAATTTTTTTGTACCTGTGGAAAAAAAGTATAAATTTGTGTCTGTAATAGAAATGATTTGTACCTGTAAAAAAAACATTTGTACCTGTAAAATAAAACATTTGTACGTTAAAAAAAAAAATATTGTACCTGTAAAAAAAAAAAAACGGAGCTTAGGGGGAACGTTGAGTGTAAGTGCCATTTTTTTTTTTTTTTTTTTTAAATACTGTTTTCAAACCATACAAAGTAAAAATCCTAACATTGATCAAGAAATTGCAATATTTAAAATAAAATGAATAAATACAAAGAATAAAGGTTCAGGTTAAAATACCTGTAGCGGCTTAAAGAGTCACTCGCAGTAAAAACGTTTTGTTTTCATTTTATTATGATAGCAAGAGTACAGATACTATATAATGTTACTCAAGTAAAAGAAAAAAAAGATACTCTAATTTCTTCAAAACTTACTCAAAGTTACTAAAAGTAGCTGAGTACTGTCTACTTCTGGTCGTTGGTTTAGGTTATCTTGTAAAACATTTAATGGGTTCTACAGCACTATAGCAATTTTCACATTTAAGCACTAAGCAGTATTTGTTTCCGTAGGTAAACTAGTGTATTTTACGACGTCTTTTTATTTATTTATTTTTTTACAGGTACAAGTTACTTTTGGACCACATATGCCTCCATAAAATTACTGTTTATACATCATTCAGGAGAGAAAGTCACATTCCAAACATGTATAGGCTTCAAATCTTGAAATGAAAATTGTAACTTCAATGTGTTCAGTTTTCATGACAATTAACAACACGAGATGAGCTAGCTGGCACCGGATTACGAGCTATGATTGTTTTAGTATGAAGGTAAAGATTTATTGTACAGCTTTCTTTTTACCCACTTTGAGGTCTCTGCATGTCAACCAAGATTTAAGCTGTTCCACACTGTGTTGGTATATTGAAGCATGTTGAAATTTTCACACCTGCGACGAACTCTTCTTCCAAAGTCGCTGGTGTCTCTACTCTTTTTGTTTGGGATTCTGGACCTCGTGCATATTAATGAGAATAACGTGACCTCTTTTGAGATCAACCCACTGTTGTTCGCTGAACCAATGAGGTTTATCTTCAGCCCGCTCCCAAATCCTCCAGAGACCGCCCCCTTCCAAAGACGTACAAATCACGGAGCTCTACGAGTACGAATCATTCTGCTTCATCTGTTGCGCAAAATTTGTAGCAAAAGTCACGTGACTGGACAGCAGCAGAAAAAACACTTGACTCCTAGTGGCGACTTCTTAGACTACAAGTTGTCATTTCTACAGGTACAAATCATCATGATTTTTACAGATACAAATTTACACTTCTTTCTACAGGTACAATTTTTTTTTTTTTAACGTACACATTTTTTTATTTTACAGGTACAAATCATGCATTTTACAGATAAAAATGTATACTTTTTTTTTTTTTTTTTCTACAGGTACAATTATTTATTTTTTTTGCACCATATTTAACTCCATAGAAATTTTATATGGTCATGTTAGTCTGAAATATTCACCATAAAGTGCTGAAAAAAAGGTAATTTTCATGCGCATTTTTTTTTTTAGGTGAGAAATACTTTTTTTTTTTTTTTTCCTTCTAATTTGGGATGTTAAAGGCGCAGTTTGCCGGATTGACTCAGGAAAATGCACTTTTTAAATACAGGATGTACACACTAACTTTCTCTCAGTCTTAGTCGGATTTTTTTTTATTCACTCACTCATTCACACGTAAGCTTCAGTGAGTGAGTGAGTGAGTGAGTGAAAAATAAAAAAATAAAATAACCCGTGCTTGCTTTAAAATTGCTGCGGGAGTGACGTCACACAGCTGACATGTTCGCCCGGCCCCGTTTGCGACACGCCACCCCCTGCTCTGCGATTGGCTGGAGGGGTGTAAACACTGTCTTTCCACAGAAATGTCCCACTGTTTACCAAACAAACACAAAATAGCAAAATACAGGCTGGGGGGGTTAGGACGAAATCAACACCAAAGATTAACATATAAACACAGATGTGTAGACTGAGAGAAAGTTAAAGTGTGTACATCCTGTATTTAAAAAGTGCATTTTCCTGAGTCAATCCAGCAGACATCCCCTTTAAGGATGTTATTGTAAAATAGTTGCAGCAAGCCCCTGAATCTTTTTTTTTTTTTTTTCCCCCCTATGTGTCAGGATACTCTTGGCCAGATTTGAACGTTGTAGGACTATTTATGTCATTGTAGTACCTAAATATTTGCATTTACATAATTTCATCATTCCAGGAACATATCCCAAAAAGAGGGTTTTTGGCCCTCTGTAGCTTTCTAGTAGCTAGTTGACCATGGTGTCCACCCAGGTTGTGACCCTTGAAGGTCCTAGATATCATTTCTGGTGCAAAACCTTTCACAACAGTCTGTTTTCCAAAAAAATCGTCTTTAAAATATCGCTAGCCTAGTGCTAATGCTAAAAGCGAAGGGAGGATCCCATTCAAATGCTAACAGGAAGTTAGCATCGACTTTAGTAGTGTTTTTTTTTCCTTCAAATAACGAATATCCACACACAAATCTTATGGGAACCCATACCCACAGATGAAATAACACTACACAAAGGCACAAATGCTTCTCAATGTGTGAAAAAAAGTTATTTTAATAGAATTCAATCACAACTTTCTTCTGTACTCACCTTAAGTGTGCACGGCACCACACTGCCCCCAAGAAGCCAAAACACACAGGAAAAGTCAGTATTTGTTCTTAGTGTTTTTTAGTTAGGGCCCGAGCAGCGACCGCTGCGAGGTCCCTATTGTTTTTGTAAAAATTATTCTTCTTCTTCTTCTTCTTCTTCATTCTCCGCAAACGATCGCGATTTTGGGTACCTAAACATTCACGAAAACTCACCGAACTTTGCACACTCCTCAGGCCCGGCGAAAAATTTTAGATTATTAAGTCGTCATAACAATGCGACTCGATAGCGCCCCCTAGCATAGAAAAATAAAAACCAAACCCGGCACGTTTGAGCGAAAGCAACAAAAATTGGCAGGCACGTGTAGCACCCCGAGACGCACAAAAAAGTCTATTGGGACCATGTAGCTAAAATGTACAGGAAGTGAGCTATGAATTTTTAAATGTCCAATTTTGGCCTATTTTGGCACATTCACTGTGGTCATGCTTTTTCCCCCTTTGCAAACATTTTTCATCCAATTTACTTCAAACTTGGCATTTATCATCTCAAGACCTGAGAGAACAACTGGGCAAAACATCTTGCCTTTTTTGAAATACTATATGACGGGGGCGGGGCATCAAATATTGCCTTTAAAATTTCATTTGTCCAGAAAGAGGAAATGCTTAATAACTCCCATGTTCAAGCTCCAAAAAATCTCAAACTTCTCAGGCAACGTAATAGTCACGGCCTGAAAACATCTATATGATAAAATTCAGTTATACATATAGCGCCACCTAGTGGTTACAATAAATGTCATACTTTACGTTTTTAGCTACTGTGCTGAGCTTGTTGAAGGGATCCATTTGAAAATTGGTCAGAAAAGCCTTAAGATGTTGATCATGCCCCACACCGAATATTGTAACTTTTCGCCAAAGGGCGTGGCCGCTACGGTGACGCAAAGTCTGAAGATTTTTTGTGAAAATAAAAGCTGCATTAACTTGACCGAGATGATCCTATCTTCTCAAAATTTCACACATTTGATGAGAGTCCAGCCCTAAAGACATCTACTGACTTATATTTCATCTAACTGATAGCGCCACCTAGTGGCAATTTTTTTTCTTACGAATTTTCTTCTACATTTTTCTCCAAACACGTTAACTGGACCTACCTCATATTTGCTCAGATGAGGGTTTCGGCCTTCATGATGTCACAACACGAAGTTTGTGAGTTTTCGCGAATTGCTGTGGGTGTGGCTAAGCGCTGTTCGCCAAGAAAACAACGCCAGTTTTGAGGGTCTAAACATGCACAGAAACTCATGAAACTTGGCACACACATCTGGCCTGGTAAAATGAGCAATATTTTATTGTTGATTGTGCTATTTTTACAAAAATGACTCAATAGCGCCCCCTAGAATTTTTAACGAAGCAGCCCCGGTTGTACGTTTAAGCAAGAACGACGAATATTTTTAGGTGTATGAGGGAGCCCAAGACCTACAAAAAAGTCTCTTGGACCCATATGCTAAAATGAACAGGAAGTGAGCTACGAATTTTTGAATGTCCCATTTTTGACGATTTTTGCACATTCACAGGGGGCAGACTTTTGCCCACTTCTCCTACACGTTTCATCTGACTGAGTTAAGACTTGACCTGGACCATGTCAAGACCTGAGCCAACGACAGGGGGAAAAATCTTGACCTTTCGAAATACTATATGATGAAGGCGGGGCATCAAAATTTGTGTTTCGCACTGAAAAAGGATATGCATAATAACTCCCCGGTACATGCTCCAAAAAATCCCAAACTTGACATGTATGTTTATCGTCAAGGCCTGAAGCTATCTCTTTGACAACATTCAGTTATATATGCAGCGCCACCTAGCCCTTGAAGCATAAAAAAAAAATACCCCACATACGGTATTTTGTACAAAAAATGTAAACTCATTCTAAGTGTGATAACTAAGTCATTTATGAATATTCTTTTAGTTTCCACCACTCAAAATGTTCACTGGCATCAGACTTATCCAAACATATATATATTTTTATTTATTTTTGATAGCCTCTGTGGACATTAAAAGCAATATCGTGAATGAAGGATATGCTTAATAACTCCACGGTACATGCTCCAAAAAAAATCCCACACTTGACATGTATGCTTATAATCAAGGCCTGAAGGTATCTCGATGACAACATTCAGTTATAAATACAGCGCCACCTAGCCCTTGAGGCTTATATATAAAAAAAAAAAACCACATACGGTATTTTGTACAAAAAAATGTAAACTCATTCTAAGTGTGATGACTAAGTCATTTCTGAATATTCTTTTAGTTTCCACCACTCAAATTGTTCACTGGCTTCACACCGATCCAAACGTATGTACGTTTCCATTTTGTTTTATTCATTTTTGATTGCCCCTTTGGACAATAAAAGTAACATTGTGCAATGAGTACAACGAGCGATGATGTATATATACACTTTTACAAAAAATACCAATCAGGGCAACTCATTGCCTAAAAATAAAAAAGGACGCTGATTTTTGCAGGTCTTAACAATCACCAAAACCCGTTCAGCTTGACACACACTGGCAAAAAAAATATTCTACATGTAAACGTTTATTATGCCATTTTCAAAGAAATTTTGCTTCCAATATGCCAGTACCCCAACGTGCCAGTACCCCAACGTGCCAGTACCCTTACGTGCAAGTACCCCAACGTGCAAGGACTCCAACGTGGCCCGGGCTGCGAGGGCCCTTTATAGCTGCTCGCAGCTCTAGGTATTATTAGGGCCCGAGCAGCGACCGCTGCGAGGTCCCTATTGTTTTTGTAAAAATTCTTCTTCTTCTTCTTCTTCTTCTTCTTTATTCTCCGCAAACGATCGCGATTTTGGGTACCTAAACATTCACGAAAACTCACCGAACTTTGCACACTCCTCAGGCCCGGCGAAAAATTTGATATTATTAAGTCGTCATAACAATGCGACTCGATAGCGCCCCCTAGCGTAGAAAAATAAAAACCAAGACCGGCACGTTTGAGCTAGAGCAACAAAAATTGGCAGGCATGTGTAGCACCCCGAGACGCACAAAAAAGTCTATTGGGACCATGTAGCTAAAATGTACAGGAAGTGAGCTATGAATTTTTAAATGTCCAATTTTGGCCTATTTTGGCACATTCACTGTGGTCATGCTTTTTCCCCCTTTGCAAACATTTTTCATCCAATTTACTTCAAACTTGGCATTTATCATCTCAAGACCTGAGAGAACAACTGGGCAAAACATCTTGCCTTTTTTGAAATACTATATGACGGGGGCGGGGCATCAAATATTGCCTTTAAAATTTCATTTGTCCAGAAAGAGGAAATGCTTAATAACTCCCATGTTCAAGCTCCAAAAAATCTCAAACTTCTCAGGCAACGTAATAGTCACGGCCTGAAAACATCTATATGATAAAATTCAGTTATACATATAGCGCCACCTAGTGGTGACAATAAATGTCATACTTTACGTTTTTAGCTACTGCGCTGAGCTCGTTGAAGGGATCCAGTTGAAAGTTGGTCAGAAAAGCCTTAAGATGTTGATCATGCCCAACACCGAATATTGTAACTTTTCGCCAAAGGGCGTGGCCGCTACGGTGCCGCAAAGTCTGAAGATTTTTCGTGACAATAAAAGCTGCATTAACTTGACCGAGATGATCCTATCTTCTCAAAATTTCACACATTTGATGAGAGTCCAGCCCTAAAGACATCTACGAACTTATATTTCATCTTACTGATAGCGCCACCTAGTGGCAATTTTTTTTCTTACGAATTTTCTTGTACATTTTTTCTCCAAACACGTTAACTGGACCTACCTCATATTTGCTCAGATGAGGGTTTCGGCCTTCATGATGTCACAACACGAAGGTTGTGAGTTTTCGCGAATTGCTGTGGGTGTGGCTAAGCGCTGTTCGCCAAGAAAATAACGCCAGTTTTGAGGGTCTAAACATGCGCAGAAACTCATGAAACTTGGCACACACATCTGGCCTGGTAAAATGAACAATATTTTATTGTTGATTGTGCTATTTTTACAAAAATGACTCAATAGCGCCCCCTAGAAATTTTTAACGAAGCAGCCCCGATTGTACGTTTAAGCAAGATCTACGAAAATTTTTACGTGTATGAGGGAGCCAAAGACCTACAAAAAAGTCTCTTGGACCCATATGCTAAAATGAACAGAAAGTGAGCTACGAATTTTTGAATGTCCCATTTTTTACGATTTTTGCACATTTTCAGAGGGCATACTTTTGCCCACTTCTCCTACACGTTTTATCCGACTGACTTATGACTTGACCTGGACCATGCCAAGACCTGAGCCAACAACAGACGGAAAAATCTTGACTTTTGGAAATACTATATGATGAGGGCGGGGCATCAAAATTTGTGTTTCGCACTGAAAAAGGATATGCTTAATAACTCCCCGATACATGCTCCAAAAAATCCCAAACTTGACATGTATGTTTATCGTCAAGGCCTGAAGGTATCTCTATGACAACATTCAGTTATATATGCAGCGCCACCTAGCCCTTGAGGCATGAAAAAAAAATACCCCACTTACGGTATTTTGTACAAAAAATGTAAACTCATTCTAAGTGTGATAACTAAGTCATTTAGGAATATTCTTTTACCTTCCACCACTCAAAATATTCACTGGCATCAGACCTAACCAAACATACATATTTTTGTTATTTAGTTTTATGTATTTTTGATAGCCTCTATGGACATTAAAAGCAATATCGTGAATGAAGGCTATGCTTAATAACTCCCAGGTACATGCTCCAAAAAATCCCATATTTGAAATGTATATTTAGAGTCAAGGCCTGAAGGTATCTCTATGACAAAATTCAGTTATAAATACAGCGCCACCTAGTCCTTGAGGCATAAAAAAAAATGCCTCACTTACGGTATTTTTCTAAAAATTGTAAACTCATTTTAAGTGTGATAACTAAGTCATTTATGAATATTCTTTTACTTTCCACCACTCAATATGTTCACTGGTATCAGACCAATCCAAACATACGTATTTTTTATTTAGTTTTATTTTTTTTTTTTATCGCCTCTATGGACAATAAAAGCAACATTGTGCAATGAGTACGAGCGATGATGTGTGTATATATACTTTTACGAAAAATACCAATCAGAGCAACTCATTGCCTAAAAATAAAAAAAAGACGCTGATTTTTGCAGATCTTAACAATCACCAAAACCCATTGAGCTTGACACACTCATCACACCTGGCAAAAAAAAAAAAAAAAAGTCCACATGTTTATCATGCCATTTTCAAAGAAATTCTGCTTCCAATGTGCCAGTACCCCAATGTGCAAGTTCCCCAACGTGCAAGTACCCCAACGTGGCCCGGGCTGCGAGGGCCCTTTATAGCTGCTCGCAGCTCTAGTTTATTCTTATTTCACTTTTATTGTTTGTTTTTTTTATTCTCCTTTCAGGTTATATTTAAAGTTGGCATTTCAAGGTTTCAAAGACTTTCTATTCTCAAAATTCAAGGATGCAAACACACATCCAAATTGTTTTGGGTTTTTTTTGTTTTTTTTGGGCGGGGCTTAAAACTCATTTGCCCATGTCATGGCACAAAATACAATCCCTGAGGTCCCAGGTTTGTCCAGTAAGTCCCAAGACTTGTGAAAATAACAAGATATAGATATGATATGATATAAAATATACAAAATAAAAGGTTAATGCTTTACAGCAGTTGTGAACAAGTAAGAATTGTTTTATTATTAACACATAAATCTATACAATATCCTTGTATACTTCATGAATTTTTTTATGAACTTGTTATTCAAAGCAGAGAATCTTAATAGTGAAAGTTTTTGTGCAAGTGACACCCATTGAAAAGGGAATTGGGGAGGGGGTAATTTTATGCATTATATATTTTTAACTAATCAGCAGATTAATCGGAAATCTGTATTTTTTTTTTCTGCCAAAAATCGGTATTGGCCTCAAAAATGCATATCGGTCGGGCCCTACACTCAAATTCTGATGGTCTTGTTAACTGATTACCTGAAAATGAAAATAAATATCAACAAAGGACAATGGGTTTTTGTGGGCCACCGAATTATAGACTGGACAATTTTATTGAGAAACATAAGCTCTTAAGTGAAAATCAGTATGGGTTGAGAGAAAACGGACCATTTCAATGGCAGTTATGGAACTCGTAGAAGCAATATATACTAACATAGATAATAAAAAAAAAATACTGTTGGGATTTTTATGGATCGAAAGAAAGCATTTGATACTATTGACCATTCTATATTAATATGGTATAAGATGTTTAACATATAAATGGATGAAAAGTTATTTGGGAAAATAGATATCAATATCTGCAGTTTAACAATATAAAATCAAAACACTTGAAGATTGCTCATGGAGTTCCCCAAGGGTCTGTGCTAGGCCCAAAACTATTTTTAATGTACATAAAAGATATCTGTTGTGTCTCAAAAATATTCAGAAGTGTCTTGTTTGCTGATGACACAACTCTCTATCGTTCAGGAGAAAACCTGAAGCAGCTTCTGACTACTGTGGAGTATGAATTGAATACAATTAGGGCTGTCAAAGTTAAAGCGTTAATAGATTAATTAATCACAGAAAAAAATTTTCTAACGCACTTGAGCCTTGAACGTAACCGCGGATGGTTACATTGAAGGCTGCGCAGGTCAGTGATTAGGTCAATGCACGGCATTTCCTACGCCTGTTGTTCCAAAATGAGCGGGGTGACTCCAGTTGGTGTTATGGTAGTTATTAGGGGTGTAAAAAAAAAATCGATTCGGCGATATATCGTGATACTACATCGCGCGATTCTCGAATCGATTCAATAATCGGCAGAATCGGCAGAAATTTTTTTTTTTTTTTTTTTTTTTTAGGATTCACACCTTGAGCATGGAAGAATGTTATATGAACGGAACATTAAGCCTTAATATTTTATTTTAATGCTGTTCAAACATGAAACAGATTACAACCTCTATAAGACTGAAATTTCAGAATAAATAAATAATACATTTTCATATAAATCTTACACTCTACAAGCTTACTGATTAGTATTTTCTAAATTTGAATGAAAAATATCGCAACAATCGACTTATAAATTCGTATCGGGATTAATCGGTATCGAATCGAATCGTGACCTGTGAATCGTGATACGAATCCAGTCGTCAGGTACTAGGCAATTCACACCCCTAGTAGTTATTCATTGCATGCGCTAACCTTGAGCACCCTCTTGTGACCTGGGGAAGCAACTGTGAAGAGTGAAAATAAATGGCCGCGAGCACATTGCCACAGAGCCGTCTCAGTCGTGTGTATTAACATAGCCCGCACATACAGCTACCAACACCGTTGGTGTGCTCGGTGGTAAATTTCGCTTTAAAAAACACCCCGTCGGGACTTTAGATAAAACAAAAGTAATTTGCGTTTAATTAATTAATAATTGCTGAATTGCACACAATTGATATGATGCTTTTACGTTTTGAGCAATACACGCATGCATGCAATTGCGTACATGCATTTAATCAATGTTTGCAAATGACATTCAGATAATAAAATGCGTTAATGTAAAAATATTATGGTATTTTGTATTTATTTTATATTACGCGAATACGCAAGTAATTTAGCTGATCAATCGTGATTAATCAAAATTAAAAAGTGTGATTAATCAGATTAAAAAAATTCATCGTTTGACAGCACTAAATACAATTAAAAAATGGTTTGATATGAACAAATTATCATTAAATTTAAACAAAACCAAGTTCATAGTTTTTGGCACTAGACAAATTACTCATCAAGTTAACATTATGGTGAATTCAATTGAAATAGAAAGGGTGTATGAACACAAATTTATTGGAGTAGTTATTGATGATAAATTATGTTGGAAGCCACACATAGAAAATGTTAAAAGAAAAATGTCAAAAATCATAGGGATACTCTATAAAACTAAGGATGTCCTTACCATATTTGACCTATTGTATGGAAATCTGGAATAAGGGGTGGGACTAGAGAAGTTTTTAACCTCTTCCTTCTCCCTTTGAACATGTAAATTGTTATTGATTGATTATATGTTTCTTTTTTATTTTAAATTTTCTTTTCTGCTACATCTTTGTTTGTGTTTTATATGTTCAATAAACAATGGTATTGTGACTACATGTTGCTTGGGGGACTGATTAGAGTGAGGGAACGCACGACAGGAAGTGAGGTAGACCGAGCGTGTCTATCATTTCGATACTGTAAATGTATAGGATCATATGCCGAGAAACATTTCTTGGGAGGAGCAATATGGCGGCCTCGCGACCGAAAAAGTCTTGGCCTATTGGCCATCTATCTATCTATCTATTAGAGGTGGGAGAAAAAAATTGATATTGCAATATATTGTTGCGCTCTCTGTTGCAATAAATTATCGATACACTGACGGTAGATATCGATGTAATGTGTCCAGTTGTGCAGTGTTATGTTATAATGTTTATGCACTTTAATTTGTCTTACTTTACAATGTTTACAGTTAAAAGACTAAGAGGCACTGAGGCACTATGCACAACTTTGTACATCGTACAACGTTTTGACATTGAATAAATGCATAATTAGACGTTTTCCTTTTTATGGGCATTTGTTGGCTTTTCAGTCACATATTGTGATATATTGCTAAAAAAATGTTAGGACTATATATAAAAAAATCTTAGATATCGTGTATCGTGATATTATTGATATCATGAGCCAAATATCGTCAGTATATCACCATCAAACATGATCTGATCTTTGTCAAAATCACACAGATGAAACAACAGTGTCTGCTTTAACTAAAACCACCCAAACATTTACAGGTTTTCATATTTTAACAAGGATAGCATGCAAACAATGACAGAAGGGGGGAAGAATAAGTAACTGAACCATCACATTTAATATTTTGTGGCCGCCCTTTGGCAGCAATAACTTCAACCGGACGCTTCCTGTAGCTGCAGATCAGTCTGGCACATCGATCAGGACTGATCTTGGCCCATTCTTCTTTACAAAACTGCTGTAGTTCAGTCAGATTCCTGGGATGTCTGGCATGAATCGCTGTCTTGAGGTCATGCCACAGCATCTCAATGGGGTTCAAGTCTGGACTTTGACTTGGCCACTCCAGAACGTGTATTTTGTTCTTCTGAAACCATTTTGAAGTCGATTTGCTTCTGTGTTTTGGATCATTGTCTTGTTGCAGCATCCATCCTCTTTTTAGCTTCAACTGTCTGACAGACGGCCTCAGGTTTTCCTGCAAAACATCCTGATAAACTTTTGAATTCATTTTTCCATGAATGATTGC